>NW_028317807.1:13037500-13302500 GCF_062004578.1 Staurois parvus
CAGTGCAATTCCACTTTAATCTATGGTCTGTTTTAGTAGCTGTAGATTTCTAAAACTAAACATTTCTAAAGGTGGCTTTGTTGTAATTTTTATAGGGATGAAGTTCCTATTTCATATCGCAATGTAATTATCATACAAGGCACGCCAAGGGCAGGGGGCAGAGTTTGGTCTGAAACAAAGTTCATTTTTGTCAAGTATTTTTATTTATTTTTTGTTTTAAATGAGGACTATCATTGCATTGCTCAGGATGCCTCTCTGTATTTTAAATAATCATTGTCCTATTAGTAATGCATCCGCAAGCAAGTTTTAAACCTTTTAAACCTTTAAGTAAACAGATTTGTTCTGCAGCTAATTCCGTTCTGATCAAAAGCTTTTTTTGTAATACCTGTCAATCAAACTATGATTTTCTGGATTTTTTTTTTAGTTTTGTTCATATTAACTTTTATTCTTCAAAAATATTAATGCATTTGTCTTACGCAGGAAAGAGCAGTTTGCTGTCATCTGAAAAAGAGTGCAAGATAAGTGGAAGCGCAGAGTCACAGAGCGTCCTTGCAACACAAACAACATGTAGGGTTTAGATGAGTGATGACATGCAGCTGAAATACATGAGCATTAATGACATGTATTTCAAGCAAATTCATAGAAAAAAAAACACTTGAAATCCATAATCACCCTAAACCAATCTTCTCTGTTGGCAGTGATCATGTCCCTCTTTTGCCTGTTCCTGTCTGTCATCTGTCACTTTTTGTGATATGATTTTTTTTCTTACGTGAAGGCAGAATCACTGCACAATGAGAAAAACACAGATTCTGTAAATCACTTGTAATAATTATTTTCCTTTCTGATTTTATCATAGAGCTAGCTGAGCTGTACCCCAGTCTTGTACATATAGTATAAATACACTATAAAGGTTCAGATTCCACATATGAATGATGAAGCGATGGCAAAGTTAACATGTTCATTCAAACAATAGTATTCAGTTTTACGTTTACTTCAGACGTTGTCAATCACCCTTTGGCTCCTAAATATCTCAGGTGACTCCAGGCCCCTTTCCAGGACAGCTGTTAAATGCTTCTTTTTGTAAACTTTTTCTTAAGTGTTCATAAATAATCAAGAATAAGACACAGAATGGTCTCACAGGACCTATGATGAGAAGAAGCTTTGCATTCTTTCAACTCTCCCCTTTCTTGCACAGACTGCTTGGAAATCCAAAGAACACATATAGCAAGGCATGTCATTACTAATAGCTCCTAAATGATATGGTTGAATATGTAATTTGAGGCAATACCATAATCTACAATAAAAAGAAAATACTTATAGCTAGCATTGGTTTGTAACATTCTACTTTCAAAAAATTTCTCAGTGCTACTGTTATTCCATGGTACAGTACAGATAAACTCACTTTGCTTCCTGCCACAAAGCAAGGTCTGTCAATGAGCTCTTTTTGGGAATTTTCCCAGTTGTATTCCTGAAAACATTTAGAGAGGTGACGGATGAGAATTTCCATTCTGAATGACTTACCCTTTGCCATTTCATAAGATATCATCTTATATCAATCCAAACAGTAGAAGAATCTTGTACAATGTTAGCCATCAAATATTTTGGACAATTTGGAGTTTAAGAACCTTTTTTGGAATTTGGAGCCTTTATTGGCTAACTTCAAGTCCATTTCTGAGAACGTTCACTGGAGCAACCTTGTAGGCTTAAAAAAAAATCTATATACTTACCTGTGATCTTGAGTCTGTTCCAATGGCATCATAGGTCCTCTTCATCATCTTCTTCCTCTGGCAGTGGATGGGTCTGCATAATGACTGCAGCAATCTTCTTTGTGTCCTGGGCATGTGGAGGGTCTTGATCTCCTAGCTACATAAAAAGTGGGTTAAATAATTTACCCCTTAAAATGATGTTAAACTCTTGTATGCCATTTTTGGCCACAGATAAGCTTATAATAAAGTTTACCTGTAGGTAAAATGAATAGCTCCTAAACAAACTGTGTGCTTGCATGGGAGTAACATCATCGTGGCTCTGCCAGTAAGGCGGCTGTAGCCCATAACCTGTAAGGAAGACCGAGTGAAGATGGAAGCCCTGTTAGCGGTGACAGAGTTCCGCTAGAGGGCTTCATTTCAAGGTAAG
This sequence comes from Staurois parvus, assembly GCF_062004578.1. Taxonomy (NCBI): domain Eukaryota; kingdom Metazoa; phylum Chordata; class Amphibia; order Anura; family Ranidae; genus Staurois; species Staurois parvus. The sequence continues at coordinate 13,039,634 of NW_028317807.1, forward strand.
TATTTCATAATGTGCTAGTACATATTATGATATTACCTTGCAGGGGGAAATCTTTTTTCTATGGAGGACAGTGCTGGAAAAACTCTTATTTTTAACAGGAACGTTTTCATTTTGTACCCAAACTGGATGTGGGCTTTAAGTTCCTTCCTCAAGCATTATGCAGGAATTGTAAGATGCCTTAAAAAAATCAAAAACTTAAGTTAGCCAGAGAAGCATACCTCTTAAGCTCTAAACTTTTTGTGTAAGTCAGTCCAATGGAGAATTATAGAGAGTTCAGGTAGCATGTAATTAAACGTTACCTGTAAAGGTTGAAATATGGTGGCTGCCATTGCTTTTTTTTTTAGTTGAGGGTTCTGGGGGTATCGTCCTGGTTCTGGCCTCAACACTTTTTACCCTTTTTAGGACATGAATATACATTCCACAACTACACTGCACTTTAAATTATGAATCTTTTTAATGCAAAATATTAGTTTCTCTATTGCGGTTAATTAATTACAATTTTTATTAAAAGTTTTGTAAATCGATTTTCTTACTATGCAATAGTCCTATGATTGGATCTGTTGCTGTGTAATTGTGTAAAATATGGCATGCTGTACAGCATGGGTTTGATTTTCAGTTAATCAGTGAATGATAACCCTTTCTCTCTATTTTTCTTTTCAAATTAATCCATGAAACATCCACATTTTTAATGCATGTTATAGCCACAAAAATGACTACTAATGCATCTGTCTACCTGACTAAACATTTTGTACCATCTTTAATGTTACATGTATAAGAATGATGCTCATATTTTATTTTATTGTAAAGGGATATGCTCCTTTAAATATTTGTATGGATAGTAAATAAATACATATTTTTCTTGATATCTTTTGGTTTACATTTTCACTATGTTGATGATAAAGCCTGAGGGGTTTCCCTTCCCTTCAAAACAAACCAATACCATATGTAGTATTCCTGCCTTTAGCTATTAATGATATAGGACTAATCATATACAGAATATGGTAATAACAACAAAGCTTGTTATTAACCACTTGCCTACCAGGCACTTATACCCCCTTCCTTACCAGGCCAATTTTCAGCTTTCAGCGCTGCCGCACTTTGATTGACAATTGCGCGGTCATGCAACATTGTACCCATATGAAATTTTGATCATTTTTTTCTCACAAATAGAGCTTTCTTTTGGTGGTATTTAATCGCCACTGGGCGCTTTACGTTTTGCGCTATAAATTAAAAAAAGTGCAAAAAATTTGAAAAAAAAAAAAAAGTTTATTTGTTTCTTTTATAAAATTTTTCAAACAGGTATTTTTTCTCCTTCACTGATTTGCGTTGATGAGGCGGCACTGATAGGCGGCACTGATGGGCACTGATAGGCAGCACTAAAGGGCACTGATAGGCAGTACTAATGAGGTGGCACGGATAGGCGGCACTGATAGACAGCACTAATTAGGGGTCACGGATAGGCGGCACTGATATGCAGCACTGATAGGCGGCACTGATAGGTGACACTGATGATGGGTACTGATAGACGGCACTGACTGGCATCACTTCTGGGCACTGACTGGCGGCACTGACTGGCACAACCCCTGGGCACTGACTGGTGGCACTGACTGGCAGCACTGGTGGGTGGCACTGGTGGGTGGCACTGGTGGACAGCACTGGTGGGTGGGCACAGGTGGGTGGCACTGGTGGGCACAGGTGGGTGGCGCTGGTGGGCACAGGTGGGTGGGCACAGGTGGGTGGCACTGCTGGGCACATGTAGGTGGCACTGCTGGGCACAGGTAGGTGGCACTGCAGAGTGGCACAGGTGGGGGCACTGCTGGGCACAGGTGGGGGCACTGCTGGGCACAGGTGGGGGCACTGCTGGGAATGGGTGGGCGGGGCTAGTGGGCGCACAGCTGATCGGAACTTGCGGGGGTCACTGCTGGGCACCGATCATCAGGGCACTGATCATCAGTGCCCTGATGATCGGTGCCGATCCCCGCTCTGACAACTGCCGGTTCTCGGCAGTACTTTCCTCACGATCTGACAGCGTGAGGAAAGTGCAGCCGAGAACCGGCACTTGCATTTTCCTGTGATCAGCGTGTCATTGGACACCGCTGATCACGTGGTAAAAGGCCGGTGGGATCGGCCTTTCACCACATCTCATGATCAGCTGTGTCCGTAGGACACAGCGATCACGGAGATCGCCGGGTGCGCGCCCCCTGGGGCGCGCAGGAGAGCGCGTTCTGGGAGGACGTCATATGACGTCCACTCAGAACTGGCCGGCCGCGGTGAAGCCGTCATTCGGCTATGCGCGGTCGGCAAGTGGTTAAAGAAAATTTAAAATGAAAGCTTAAAGGAAAAGTTCACCTTTTAACAAAAAATAATAAATGCACTTTTTTTGCAGGTAAAAAAATGTGCATTTACTAATTTTTGTTTTGGGAGCCTGGAAAGCTTTTTACCAGCAGATTGCAGGTGCATACCTCTCAATGTATCTGTGTGTTTGTACCTCGTACAGGCAAGCAGATACACACTGACAGAAAGAATTGATGAACTACTACAGCACTCAACAGTGACGTGGTAGTTCATTGAGAACTTGTAGATGCCAATCCACAGAATACTGTGAATGAGTGACAAGGCCGGGCAGGCTTATCCCCACACGGGCGCTTTTTGTTTAAATTGTGACAGCTAGTGGTGAGAGAAGATGTCAGAACGGGCAATTGGGGGGGGGGGCGGGCTGCAGGGGCTGGTTCTTTCATAACATGTTAAATGTTATACCCTAAATATGAGTGTAACATGTAATATGTTACAAAAGGTGAACTTATCCTTTAAATGAATGATAGGTAGGCTGCCATTGCCAACCTTTTTTTTTTAAGAACTGTCTATCTAACCTTTCTTTCTGATCCCTTACTAAATATGCGACACTGGATCACAAAACCTTGATCAAGTGTAGTGTAATCTAAAATCATATTTAGAGGATAAGTTCACCTTTCATAACATGTCACATGTTACACCCATATTCAGGGTGTAACATTATGAAAGCATCGGCTCCCACTCCCCATCGATCTCACACTTTGACAGCTAGCGAGGGATATTCTCTCCCCCCCATGCTGTAAAATTTTAAGAAAATATGGCCATGCGGGGCTCCGCCTGCCCGGCCGTGTCACTCCTTCATGAATGAGAAACTACATCCTCAGCAGCTGTTGGCTTGTAGTTCTCAATGAACTACCATGGCTCTGTGGAGCGCTGTGGTAGTTTTTTTGAATCTTCCTGTCAGTATATCTACTTGCTCGTACATCCCGTCCCAGGAGACCTGCATGGCACCAGCAATCTACTGATCACAGACTCCTGCAGCAAAAAATAATTATTGCACATTTTTTTTACCTGCAAAAAAATGTGCGTTTATAATTTTTTATCAAAAGGTGAACTTATCCTTTAAGAAGTAAGATGACTCATGGTAAGGCTGTTTTGAATCCAAAGCACTCTTCAATATAGTTCCTTGAGGTGTGGTGCACTGCAGGTGTGTACCTGCTACTGTAACAGTATGTTGGGACACCACTCAAAGTTATTGGTACTACACCACACTAAAGTGCCATGCTTGCTTTACTGTACATGCCACACCCATCCGAATGGGTGATAAAAGATGTTTTTTTTTGTCTGTCAGAATAAAAAAGGTATTGAAATTTGTTTCAGCAAATATACTAAATTCAAAACTGGGAATTTAATTGCGGTTGCTCAATATCAAATATTGCCTCTTAATGCTATCTGTACTATTTATGTAGGAGAATGTGTGGCAAGCATTTTAAATGGAAATCGCTCGCTTCTGTAGACCAGATTACTTACAAAATTAATGAATTATTTGTATTTTGGACAAAATGTATATGCTTCCCACACACATCAAAAATATTCAAGTTGTACTCTAACAACCTTTAGTACAGTTTTTGACAAATGTCCATGATTCAACACTTTTTTCCTTTATCAAAGACACCTCCTATTACAGTTATATGCTGTAGCAAAAATCAAATGTTTGTGAGTTTTGTTATTATATCATATGCCAGTCCCATGGTATTAGGTATACATATTATGGATAATGTTTAAACATTCTCTGTTCCAGGAAAATATGTTCTACAAGAAGGGACTGGTTGTCCTCCCAGCTCTGTCTTGATTTATTTTTGTCTGGGACTAAGATGATTTGTTTTCTGTGGACTGTGAACAAGCATGTGTATTAATGATCAATTTCTCAAGCTGCGCACATTAATTCCTTAAAAAAAGAAATGTCATTGAAGCTTAAATGCTAATATGCGTACGGTTAATTAAGAGAGCCAGAATTAGCTAGGAGCGTGGTGAGTACTAAGAGCCAAAGACAGAGGGAATGTAATGTCTTGGTCTCCTTATGGATGACTATAAGAATATTAAATGTGAACTAGCTGATAATAGGCAGAATTAAGATTTCAGAAGTGGCATTTTAAACGTTCATTTAATGGCCAAAGATTAATTAGATAGTCAAAGTTGAGAAGAAGAAAAATCGTTATGCAGAATAGAGATCATCTTCCTTTCTCAAAGTATAAGCTAATTGAATGTACAATATTCCTCTTTAAGACTTGTATAGACATTTCTCATCACTTCCCCACATTCAGTAGTTTGGCTTGTCCTTGATTATTCAAGAAATGTTAATATTTTATCTTTTAAAAAAGAATCCTTTCCAACTTTGCAGAGTATTTTGTTTTAATTAGAGAAATTAGAGAAAAAGTCTATTTTAGAATGGTGTTTAATAGACTTTCATTTACTAAAGGAGTATTGGCTGTTTACATAACAAAGGGTATTTTCACTTAGCTTACTAAATGAGGTGAGATTCTGTTGATTTCAGCCATCCTATCATGAGTAACAAAAGTCCTGTTATTGTTCGATTTCCTTGCACTTGATTGGGTATTCTTTGAATGTGAAAGTGAAAATTTCCTTGGTAATTGCACAGCCTAAACTTCTTTTAGCAGAACTAAGCCCATTGATTTAACTGTTTTTCAAAAAAGTTACATTCAAGCCATGCAGCGCTTCTAACCTTAACCAAACTGTTAAGTCATCAAATAGCTGGTGTCAGAAATGATTACATGTGCAGCGTCATGGCAACTGCAATCAAACAGAGGCTAACATGGTAGCTCCTTAAGCTGTAAAGGAGAGAATTTTTTTGTTCCACTTTAGCAAATCAACCCCACAGACTTTCCAAAAGTGGGAAAAAAGTGTTTTTCTTCACTGCACAATAATGAATGCCTTCTACTCTCAGCTAAATGTATGACACCTTTTCCTCGGATATGTTCTGTTCATTTTGGAAAGTCCAACTTGCAGTTTATGGGCTTATTGATGCTAATTTTCCTTCCAGTATTTTCTGACTGTTTGCTGCAATCCTCTTGCCTTTCATTTTCAGTAAATGCCGTGTGCTGCTGTAGTTCACCCCCAGAACAGAGGAGATCCACTTCAGGCTTCATGTTAGGGATGGTATGCATCTCTTCATAGGCCTTGCTAGCTCCTTTCCGGCAGTTTATTAGTATTTATGGTTATGATCATAATTTGGTTTGTCCTCATCACTCCAAATGATTATTTTTCAGGTTTGAAAACTCTTTAGGTGCTGTTAGCCATACTGTAAGCAAGGCATTAGTGTAAAAAATGGCCAACATTTTACAGATTCTGCCAGTTGTATTTTTCTAAACTGTTTGCTGGGAGTATTTCTTTGATATCATGAATTAGGGTTGTTGCCTCCCTTCTTTAAACTGAACATAAGCAGGTTCTATGGCCGAGAAATGGGGTAACTTGGTGCTTTACCTACATTTAATTAGCTGTGCTGGCTGTGTAAACCTGAACATACACTGCTAGTTTTTCTTCCACGCAGCCTACAACAGATTCTTCCATCCACGCTTTACAGTGCCGATGAACGACTCTCCAGCTGTGCCCATTGTATGTTGACTGCTGGCTTTGCCAATTAGATGCAGCCACTTCTAAACTGATAATTTTCTACCTGGCTGCTTCATTATTTCAGTTTAAGAATACCAGGCAGGAGGCAAGTGAATTTTGACCTGTTCTTCAGGAACCTGATGAAATTTGTAAAGTGTATGACTAAGCTTAATATTTCATTTTTGATTTTCAAGGCATAAGGTGAAAACTTCTATACCTAAAATAAAATATATAAATAAAGATTCCTCCTCGTGTTTTATCAGGGTAGAAAGGGTTAACTGTTTTGTATACAAATATATCTATAATACTATGAAAATTTGGTTTTAGCAAACTGATTGAAGATAGTAGTTGAGTTGCTGAATAAAGAGTGTAGTGTGATTCTCAGTTCTTCAGAAAGGTAATTCTGTCAGTGAGCAGACAGGAAATTGTCCACTTGAAGAGAAAGGGGAAAAAGGGCACACTATTTTTTGGTTGTTTTCTGTCTGAACTACCTGTAATGCTCCATAATTGTTTGAAAGGACTGCAGTAATTGAGCACTTGTATGCCGTAAGTGCATGACTAGCCAGGGGTCCTGAAGTGCTTCTCTGTGCACTCAGGTAATAACAGAGCAAGCTTCTTGCCTTGCATCTCCTGCTTTGTAAATCAACTCTGCCTCTCCTGTGTGACTGCCAGGTGTACAAAATGTATTTTAAATTGCACCCAATGTGGTAAAGCTCAGCTCTGGCTTTACTTGGTGCTGATTTTTGAAGTGGGCTCATTATCAGATTATTTTGTGAAGGCCTTACACCTGAACACTGTATGTGATTCACTTTAACTGATTGTCTCAATTCACATGCTATGCTAAATTGCAGATAGCTGTAGCCTATAAAATGTGTTGGCCTGTTAAATTACCCCAGTGTGTTCTTGTTAATCATTTACGGATAGCAATTGGTCAAGTAATGCCCAGTACTAAATCTGTATTTTCAAGGGAACACAAGGTAGGCTGTAATTTTTTTTGATTGTTTTTAAGAGGAAAGGTTTAGTGCCAACTTTAAGTTTAAGTCAGCAAACATGTTAGAAAAGGGCATTTATTTGTTAGCTTTTTCCAACACGTTGGGTGTTTTTATGTTTTTTATTTTTAGGCATCACATCATAAAAGTAACCAGGTGATGACCAGTCCAGGGGTAATTTGTTCTAATCTTGGGTCTTCTATCTAAAGGGGAAATACACAATCAGAAAATTGACCGATCGGTCATCGGATGATCGAGAGGCGTTCGTTCCTTGGTCGAAATTGTGGCCCACATTAACCAATCTAAAAAAATAGTTCGTCGGGCAATACGTAGTGTTGATGTCTTCCGTACAAGTGGAAGTGATGCAGTGTGCGTGTGACCTTGTAGCCACGCCCTTTCGGCCAGAACGAGCGATATACACAACAATTAACAGTAATGAGTATATTATAGTTGATCAAATTATCTATATACATAAATAGTGATACATAAAAATATAATATGCATAACTCCGTTTCATTATCTCATTAGGCCAATCTACTTTTGACATTTGGATTTTTCGTTCGTGTTTACGAAGATACCTTGAACATAAACATCCAGGTCATCTTCTGTTTCCACTCATGCGTGATAGCGCTTGATAGATTTTTTTCATACGACCGCCATACCACCGCATAGAAAATCGGTCGTTCGTATGCGAAACAACAACATTTTTCACTGTTGTTCAACCAGATTTTTTCTTTCACAATACCGTTATCGGTTAAAACATCTTGCTCAACAACGAAGACAAAATCGTTCAATCAGTGGTTCCGCAAAATTTTTCGTACAATTTTTTTTATCATGTGTATGGGGCATAAGCTGGGTGAAACAGAATTCAAGGCACATATAAAATTACCAGTGACTACAGTTTTGCAGTAATTTAAAAAATATATACATTAAATTTATTTTGAATGCACCTTGTGTATGTTCCTGATATTGGCTTGATATTAGGCTCTTTTATGTTAAAATGTAAACTGCAGAAAATAAGATCAGAGATAGTAGCCAGTCAGTCTCTGCTGTAAACACATTCCCCAACAAAGAGAGTGAGCAGACAGATGAGTTCAGTACTCTGATGTTGCTCTTTCACAATCCTAACAGAGGCTGAGAGAAGGCTTAACTGGACTGGAGAAAATCCAGGCCACCTACCTATCATCTGTGCTATCTGGCAAAACTGTGTAAATCTTAGTGGATGGACAGTAATAAAATTCTGGGCAAAATAGCTGTGTCGATGGGCTTGTGTCAGTGGCATGAGTTTGACAGAGGTAAGAGGCACTTATGCGATTATTCATAATTCTTTAACATATGCAGCACAGTGGCTAAATGGTTAACCTAGCAGCACTAGGGTATAGTTTAAATCCCAACCATGGCACTACCTCCACGGAGTTTGCATGTTCCGCCTGTGCGGTTTTCCTCCGGGTACTCCAGTTTCCTCCCAGACTCCAAAGAGATGATGGTAGGTTAATTGATTCCTGTCTAAATTGGCCCTAGTATATTAATGTGAGTTAGGAGCCTTAGATTGTAAGCTCCTTGAGGACAGGAATTGATGTGAATGTATAATAAATATGTGCAGTGCTGCATAAATTAAGGGCCCTATGTAAGTACCTATAATAAATAATGTACATTTGGCCCAGGGTTGAACTGCTTCTGACCTGCATTTGACCTGTCTCAAGCAGGATTTGCATTATTATAGACTTACTGTATATGGGAATGCAAAACCCACTTAATAATGTTAATTTTCCCATCGCACACGTTTCTGGATCAGGCTCAGAAGTAGCGGGTGCTGTAGCAACAGCAAGTGGGAGACTAGAACCATCACAGATCAACGTTGATATGTGTCAGCACACCCTGGATCATCAATGTCGCTCGAAAAGTTTTTTTACTGAAGAATGATCACATCACAAAATAGAAAGGTGCAACATTTCTGAGCCTTGCAGTACCCCTTCGTCAGGCACATATCTTTCTTTTTGCGGTCATTCTTCAATAAAATAGCTTTTCAGATGACTTTGGTGATCCGTGGTGTGCTGGCAAATATGAACATTGATCTGCAAAACGCACTTGACGTAAACAAAAACTCATTGACACATGCCCTTGTACTGTATGTATTTCAATTGTGCATTTAGCAGTTTGCCTGGACTTCAGCTTTAAATCCATTATAATGGAATACTGGAGAGTATTTCCAGCAGCAGATTTTGTTGACTCTTTTGTAAATCCCGTTCTTTTGCCACAGCCATTATTATAAACATCTGCTACAAGCAAAAATGTTCAGATAGAGTTTGCATGTCTCTTTGCTTCAATAAGTTTGTTTATTTTTGAGGGTTTCAAACTTTCAAGAACTAGTAATGTAGCAAATGAAAAAACAACATATAAATAATCCTTTAGATGTGTCTGCTTTATTTTAATTGAAAAGAAATTGCAATAGTTTAAAAAAAAGTGGTCGTGTCATAACTATAATTTTTTATTTGAGAGATTTGATCTTTACTGCTAGGTTTGTCTTCCCTATGAATGTGGAAGTAATGGTTGTTTTGGGAAGAGTCAAGAGACTATTTGTTAGAAAATGTAATTCTTCAGCCACAGAGATAAATTTAAAGTTTCAAGCTTGGATGGTATTACCTTTCGGAGAAAAGCCTGCATCAAGAAAGTCTGTGAAGCCTATGTGCTCAATTTCTACATGAATAGTTTTAAAATTTGAACATATGAGTAATAATACAGGTAAAGACAGTCCTATTTAGCAGACAATGTGCACTACATTTGGCTCTAACCCTAAACCTGCTGTGTTTTTTTCCCCTTAAATTGCGCATAAAAAAATAATACTAATGGAATGAGTAAAATATTATTCAGTGATAAACCAAAATAAATGGTGAAACCCAATTACAGAACAGATTTAAAGAGTAACTCCACTTTTGTTGAGACAAAAACATACCCTCTGAATGATCTATGTACATTGCAAGAATTTTAACAAACTTTGTTTCAGATTACTACCTTTTGTTATTCTGAAACACCTGAATATAATTCTGTATGTGTCGATGTGGAAAGTGAATCTATATGGGAGTGGTTTTATAATTATCAATCAGCTGCTGTACCTGCAGGGCTCTAATGAGGAAATTGGCAAGATCTGAGTCCCTTTAGACGTGATTTCCCTTTATGGGTATCTCACCAAAAATGACATTTTTGTTGCAGGGGATTCCAAAAATCTGACTTGTATTTTAGTGGAGACTTCTGGGGAAATCAGTGAGCCAATCACCCAAGCAGGAAATTACATTTTCAGGGGGCATTCTGCACACCCGAACACCTCCTGGAGCCATGTTGCATTGCATTTTACAGCACATTGAAAAGGAAAGGTATTTTTTAATAACATTTAATTACAATATGACTTGAGGTGCAATTTCTATATGCTATATTATTTTTTTTTATTTGCTATTTTTTTCCCCACAAAAATGAAGTTATCCTTTATATTATTATTATTATATTTTTTTGCAATCTGCACAGACAGAGCAGTGGTGAGTCATCCAAGAGCTGCTCTGAAGGGCTTCTTCTAGTGGACTAGGACTTCAACTGTCAAGGTGAGAACAGACACTAGCTGGAAAGCAAGCAAGCAGATGAAAAGAAGGAGAGTTGTTTAGAAACCTCTGAGAGGTGCAAAGGATAACTATATTTTCACTATACCTAAGCCCAAACACCCACCTATTGGAAGAAGTCTTGCTTTACCATTGCTACGTATACCCCCTTGTACATACCTCAGCTCAGATGGTAAAATAGTGGATGAGCCATGACAGTCAGCACTGCTCCTCCTTTGAGCCAGCAATATATGTCCTCAGAGTTGTGCATTTGTCAATCTAATAGTTGGTAGATTTACAAATAGGAAAAAGTTACAATTGTTGCTATCCTCTCTGAGTGTTCAGTGAGCTTTAAAGTGTTGGGATATTTTAATGTTTTATGGTTTGCAAAGCTTGTTATCACCAAAGGACCAAAGAGCTTTTATTGTTTTGTATCAAGAAGATCTCATTCAAAATTTCAGTCTGTTTGTGCTTTAAAAGACTTAAGTCTTAACTCAAAAAAGCCTATGAAAAAGGGATCAGGGGCATCTCATGTAGCCCCCTACTGACCCCAGGCCCTCAGGCAGTGCCCCAGTTTGCAAATGGTCAGTCCGCTCCTGGTCTTAAGGATGTTAGATCATGCAACAAGACAGTGATCTGAAATCCTGTAGTAGATACACAGGCTTGAAGAGAAGATATTTTGTATTTTGGACCAAATACATTCTACAAGCTTTGCAGGTCTAGCCAACAGATGCACGAGGAAAAGTTCATCAAACAAGAATGATTCCAACATGTACGAACATCAGCCATTTAGCATTTGGGCCAGATATGAAGTTTGTACATAGAATGATGCGAGAAACCATGGTCTTATCTAAACATAATTGCATCATATTCTTTACTGATGTAATGACATAGAGGAGAGTTTGTTCTGTACCACCAATTGTTTTGCAATGTTTTACACAATGGTAAAACAGTAGAGCTTGCCAACAAGTAGATGGGTTTGATTGGGCTTTTCAGGCCATTCTATGAATTGATCTGCAATTTGGAGGAAATTCTGGCACTAATATACACACCGACTGAGTTGATAACATGAGAAGAATAAAGGAGAGGAAATCTACGGAAAGCTCCCAAACATGGCAAGCTGCAAGAACACTTATAGTTAAAGGCACCTCTGTATACATAATCATGCAGCCTACTGTAGTTATAAGTACATGAGACATTTAAAAATCTTACCTTATTTTTAATAAGGTGAATTCAGGAAAATGAAGTCTTTATTTCTTCTTGGCACTCCTGCTTGGTTCCCTCCGAACAGGCTATCCTTTGTAAGCAATTAATAGTCCAAATCAATGTGACAAAAGAAAAGTCCGTATTTTCATGATACTGTGAGCTGCTGGGAGTCCTATTTTCAGAGCATCACCACTAAGAGGGATCTTTGCTGCTGTGTTGTATAACATTCAAGGTACCCCACCATCAGAGTTCAGTGACAACATACTGGGTGCCCTACCCCAGTGCATGCGGTTGCGGGGCAGTTATGATGCAGCCACAATTACTTGAATTGGGTCACATTCAATGAGCAGTACTGCCTGCTGAACACAACAGGGCTTAATTCTAGCTGTGATACTATACTTTGCTGAAGCACACATATGCCCCTGTCTGCTGTCATTGTGGCTTAACTGAGTAAGGTCGAGGGCAGTAAAAACATACATCAACTGCACCAAACCACAGGTGTAAATAAACCCATGCAGTGATAAACTTGCCTTATCTGCACCTTTAAAACGTCAAAATTTTGTATATACTGTAGTTGCACCATAGAGTAACAAGTGGAAAGCTTGTCTGTTGAATGACAGACAATAAAGGTTACAACATCATGACTCTGATTTAAGCCGGCCATAGATGGTTTCGAATCTCAGCCAGTTCAACAGGGATAGTTGTACCCAAGTGGAGCTACCTTATGTAGTAGAGCATGTTCCCGTCCCAAAGTGAATTTTCTATCTTCGTTAATAAAGTGAAAGTGAAAATTCTCTTTGTAAAAAATGTCCAATCATATGCCAGACAAATTTATAAAACAAGGTTTTTGCTTGCACATGATTGAATGGTCAACACAATTTCACTCACTAGGAGAAATAAAATTTTACTTTGCAATGTGAAAATTCACTTTGAATGTGAACATGTTCTACTTCTTTAGTACATCAACCCCTATGTGTTCAACAAACAAATAATGCATGCTATTAATTATTCTAATAATCTAACCTGTTGTACTGTTTTTTCCTTGTTAAAATTTAAATCATGTTTAGGGGTGTACAAATATAAATGTCAAAGATACTCCTGTAAAATAATGACTATAATGGATTCTAAATAACAGTAAGACATTTTTTATTTGAAGAATAGGTTTATCCTTGCCTCATTAAGCATTTTTCTCCAAAAATCTAAAAGAAGATAATGTTTCTTTTAACTGCTCACACTATTGATGAAAAGCTAGGTGTTCTACATTATAATTTTTACTTCTCACAGACATGATTATTGCACTGTAATGAATGCTAGATTTGCAAAACTTCAAAAGGCACTCTTTAAAGAGTCAGTAGAAGATTTTTGTTATGGTTGAGGTGCTGGAAAATGTGCTATGCAGATTGCAAACACTACACATTTAGCAAGGTAATATTTGTCCATGAAAGGCCTGAATAGAGGGTCTCAAAACAATGAAAATAATACCTTTCGAATGCCCCCCCAACCCAAAGTATCAGATCTGCATGTGAATAGACTGGTGCACGGCAGACAGGATCAGCTTGTCATGATTTAGACTTCAACAAAATGGTGGAAATCTGCACACAGATACCAACTCCCTGTTGCGTAAATGTTAATGAGATAGGTTAAAAATGGCTTCAGCTCCTGTTCTCCACCTGTAGAGAACTTTTCAGATGTGTTTCACCATTTTCAGGGCCTAATTGTAAAGGCTGAGTCATCTTTTACCCATCTCATTCATATTTATGTACAGAGGAGTTGGTCTGTGTGCAGATGGCCACCATTTTGTTGAAGCCCAAGATAAATGTAAATGTTAAAAAAATCTCTATAAAATAGTTTTTCGGATATTGAAAGTATGGAGTAATACAGTAAATCAAAGTCTAAATGTATTATGCAACTCCAACATGAAATTATGTTTCCTAACTTGATAAGGCAGTTTGTTTCAGTAGAAACCTTTTTTTTATTTAAAGGGTCACCTGTCTTCATTTTAAGACTTTTTTTAAGGTGGGACTAAGCTACAAGAAGAAAAAAAAATGGGCTAAGGTAGTAGTGATTTACAGTAGAAGAGACTTTGTGTGCCTGTTTTGATTGGGTTGATATACTAAAACTGGAGCAGGCAAAACCTGGTGCAGCTCTGCACCAATCAGCTTCCAGGTATTTTTTTTTGTCAAAGCTTTGCTGAACAAACTGAAGTTTGAAGCTCTCCAGTTTTAGTAAATCAACCCCACTGCGTTGTCATGTCAAAGGGGACGATAAGAGCACACTATATTCTGGCATATCAACCATTATTTTTCTGCACTTGCAGTGGGTTTAAAAGGATAAAACATGGGGAAAATGTCATGCATTGCAGAGAAGTACAATATATGGGGTTTTTTTGCCTTGACATATGCTTTAATGACATTGGCCAGTAAGTACTTTAGTAAAGCAAGTCTAATACAAACCCTTTGTCACTATTGTTCATACCCGCATTTCTTTGGAAACAAAACTTGCTCTGTATTCTTTATATTCTCCCTGGATGACCATCAAGTATTACTTGTTTTTTATGCTTTGGTAGAATGTAATCCTTTTATTTGATGATTGTAACCAAAATATGTTAAACCTCTTTGCTTAATCTTGTTTCAGTACTAGTGATTGCAGGTCTTCAAGAGTTCAACATTAACAGTGTTGGTAGAAAATGTCACTGCTCTGACCTTATCAAAAATTTGAAATGAGTAAACAAAACATGCACATAGCTATTCATTTCTCAAATATCCTTTTGATGTGTAACTGAAAACGGAAAAACCTTTCCTTGTTCTGTGTATCTGCTTATGTCATCCTGATTTCACACCCAGTTTGTTTCCTTTTACACAATAAAGACTTTGTCATTTTGGTGGATAATTTGGAACTATAGTGGGTCAGGTACAGGGTTTTTCTGAAGACTGAAATTGTAAAAGCGTATCTTCCATGTGCACTGATTACTGAAATGCAAGTACCTGTGATATTTTTTTCTTTGCTAAAATAAGTAATTGATTGTTTGTTTAACTGAAGTAATTGAACATAAATACTAACTAAAAATAGTTTTATGAACCATAAAGCGGAGTTCCACCCTTTTTTTAATGTCCCTCTGTTAACACTGTTCCTGTGGTGTCCAGCATGATTAGGATAATAATATATTTTTTTTCATATTGTAAATACCTTAAAATCATTTTTAAAGACTGCACTTCTGGTCCCGGCCGCCTAGGCGATGACATATGAAGGCGATTTGCAAAGTCTCCTGGGATGTCGGGTCCTGTATCCCAGGAGTCCTTTGGGTTCCTAGTTGCTGACTATCACGTTACTTCAAAACCGGAAATGACACGAATGGGAGGAGTTTGATCCCATTTTACCGGAGTCCTATGTGTGGGGAGGAAGTGTAACAGCTGTGCTGTGGACTATGCTGAGCTATGTAAGCTGTACATGCAGAATGTGTGTATTGCGCATTCTGTGAATGTAATTTGGGCACTTTGGTGTCATTACTGCATAGGTGCGAGATCAAGTGGTGCATGTTGGGATAGCCAGCAGCACCAACTCCAGGAAATAAAGACTTTCGGGCTTCAGATGCCCACATTCATCATGGCGCCTGCCTGCTTCAGAGATCAAGGTAAACATTTACTTATTTAAAACTAATTAAAAGGCTAAAACAAATAACTATCTATTTGTTAATGTGAAAGAATAAGCAATCCTGGTTCAGCTTGTTATGGGGACTGGAGCTCCGCTTTAAGGCTCCATGCACACTGGGCGTTTTAATAATGCTGGTAACGTTAGCTGTGTAAAGTCACGTTAAAAACGTGAGTTTTTCAGCATTTTTTAGCATTTTTCCATTAGCATCGTTTTGCCACGTTTTTCCGCATTTGCGTTTATTAGCAGTTCTTTTTACCCCCTCCCAATGTTTTGTTTTCTCCAAAATAAAAGTCCAAAAACGTCAGTTTGCCGCAATTTACCTTGTTTTTCACTGTTAACCACTTGAGCTCCAGAGGATTTACCCCCCTTAATGACCAGGCTTCTTTTTGCTACTCGGCGCTGCACTAATTGAACTAATAATTGCGCAGTCATGCAATGCTGCACCCAAACGAAATTTACGTCCTTTTTTTCACACAAATAGAGCTTTCTTTTGGTGGTATTTGATCACCTGTGCGCTTTTTATTTTTCACGCTATAAACAAAAAAAGGCCAAAAATTTTGAAGAAAAACAATATTTTTTACTTTCAGCTATAAAAAATATTTAATAAACTCAAAGTTGGTTATAAATTTAGGCCAAAATGTATTCTGCTACATGTTTTTGGTAAAAAAAATCCCAATAAGTGTATATTGATTGCTTTGTATGAAAGTTATAGTGTCTACAAACTATGGTATAAATACTGCAATTTACGCCATTTTTCTGCTATACAGCGCTGCGCTAGTTTAACGGACAATTGCGCGGTCATGCAATACGGTACATAAATGAAATTTACATCCTTTTTTCCCCCACAAATTGAGCTTTCTTTCGGTGGTATTTGATCCCTGTGAGGTTTTTATTTTTTGCGCTATAAAAAAAAAGGCTGACAATTTTGAGGAAAAAGAAAACAATATTTTGGACTTTTTGCTATAAAACATGTCCAGTAAAAAAAAAATGCAAAAATCAAATTTAGTCATAAATTTCTGCCAAAATGCATTCTGCGACATGTCTTTGCTAAAAAAAAACCCAAAACGTGTAAATTAATTGGTTTACGTGAAAGTTATAGCGTTTACAAATGGCGGGAAAGATACTGGGATTTTTAATTTTTATTTATACTAATAATGGCGCCGATCAGCGACATATAGCGGCAATCAGTGACATATGACGGCGACCAGCGACTTATGGCGGGACTGCGGGACTGAGGCGGACATTTTGACACTGGGGGGGAGCTGACTTGGGGTCACTGACATCCCAGTGACACCAATACAGTGATCAGTGAAAAAAACCCACTGAAACTGTACTAATGTCACTGGGGAGGAAGGGGTTAACATTTTTAGTGTTCACTGTGTGAGGGGAGTGTTTTACTAAGGGGCGGGGGTGTGTACTGAACGGGGGGAGGGAGGGGGGAGCTGATCGAGGGAGAGAAACTGTATTCTCCCTCTGCAGCTTGGCGGCGAACTGTCACAGAGCAGGCTGTGTGTAAACAATGCAGCCCTGCTCTGTTTCAGTGTTCACCGCTCATCGCGGGAAAACGGCCGGTAAAAACCGGCCGTGACCCGGCGGCGGGGACCCGCTGCTGACACCCGCGGGACAGGTAGGGCGGGCGCGTGCCTCGCGCGCGCCCCCTGCCTGTTTTGTAGGCACACGTTTTAAAACGTGCTTTTGCCTACGAGCGCCGCCCTGCCACCGTTTATATGCGGTGGCTGGGCGGCATGTGGTTAAAGCGTTTTTACAGTTAAAAAACTCCTCTAGAAGCCCACTAGTTCTGGGGGTTTTTTCAACACTCAAACATATTATGGCTCCATGGACACTGGGCATTTTAATAATGATTTAAGTAAATATAAGTACAAAACCATATAATAAAAACACATAAATACTCATAAAATTCAATAATAACACAAATATGTGAAAAGTCCATGAATACTGTAAAAATAATTACAGACTAAAAAGCGATGGAAAGTCCATGAAAAACGTTGATAAGTATCCAAAAGTCCATGAAAATGAATCTTCTATTTCACCATGTGCAGCAAACTGACAACAAAGTCCTCTATAGGATACCTCACATGGATGTAAACTCACCAAAAATATTTGCCTTCCACTCTCGTGGTTGGCAACCAAGCTTCTTGGGACATATTTCACATTTAAAGATGAATATGAATCACTGAAGATAAAGATTCCACTGCATCCAAACTGACCATGTAAAACAAGCAAAAAGTGCTCCAATGGTGTAGTATGAACAAACATCCTTTAATAAAGTGATTGGACCTTACAAGAAAAATCAATAAAACAAGCCCATATAATAAATCCTCTGATAAGCCTGAAGTGAACATAGACCAGGTGCTCTCACCACCTCCGGTTTGTTGTTAATGGATGCCGTCGCTTCACTTCCGGTCACGGTCCACGTCACTTCTGGTCGCCGCACCGCCACGTGCTGGCGCGTTTCTTCACTTCCAACTTACTCATAGGGGTGACGGAGCGGTGCGGCGTGCTACTCTTTATAGACCCAAGAATCAGAGACATTAATCCTCCGATTGGTAAAACTGCAATACACACCTCCATACAGGAAGTGAGGTGGGAATCTGGCGGACGTTCACACCATATGTAGACACAGCTATGGGCAAAACATAAAATTATTCTCCATAACAATTATGTATATACACATATTGATATGTACCACATTATATAATAATTATTAAAACAATATAAATAAAACCACAACTTTCAACATTGCATGAGTGAATATGGGGAAACATTCACATCCATCATCACATTTTATCTCTCCAAATTCACAAATATGATGCATGAAACATTACTACTAATCTCCAAATACATCCGAATTCATTAACATAGAAGGTATATACGTATGTCATGAAACTATGGCACCATATACATGGGAATAGAGGTGTCGAAACTTTGCAATATATATAACATCACCCTATAATCTATGCATAGAATATCCAAATTACATGCCTCTAATGAAACAATTGATATCCAATTCCACATTCAATCCTCCTGTTGTCATAGACTTTAAAAGATATATCCATTTAGTTTCTCTGTGGGATAAATCTATAACCCTATTGGATCCCCTCTATTTAGGGACCACCCAATCTACACCCCAAAATTTTACTAATGTGGGGTCCTTCTGATGGTACTTAGCAAAACCCTTTTGAATATTTTTCATATGCTCGGCTATTCTAGCTTTGAGGGGTCTTTCAGTCCTTCCTATATAGATCAATCCACATGGACACTGAATAGCATAAACAACATGTGTAGTGTCACAAGTGATGAACTCAGGGATTTCATATATTTGTGTTATTATTGAATTTTATGTGTTTTTATTATATGATTTTGTACTTATATTTACATTTAACACTTTATTCATTTGGTGTTTTTTATTTCAAAAGTTTTTTGGTTTATAAATAGTGGCAGCTCTTACACATTGAAGTTGCAAATAGCGCAATATAATAGATGTTGATCACATTTATTTTATAAAAATTTTAATAATGCTGGTAACGTTAGCTGTGTAAAGTCATGTTAAAAATGTGAGTTTTTCAGCGGTTTTGCATTAGCGTTAGAGGTATTTTGCCACATTTTTTCACTTTTTTTGCATTTGCATTTTTTAGCTTTTTTTTGTACAAAAAAATGGATTCTTTTTGCTCCAAAAAATTAAAAAAAAATGCCAGTTTGGTGCGATTTACCGTGTTTTTCAGCATTAGAGTGTTTTTAAAGCTGAAAATCTCCTCTAGAAACCCACTACTTCTGTTTTTTTTTCCAGCCAAAAAACGTGGATTACAGTCTATGTGTGCATGGACACATAGAATAACATATTGGGGAGTTTACTGGCTGTAGGAAAAAAATGTCAAAAGCTAAAAACAGCAGCTGTAAAAACATCCAGTGTGCATGAGGACTAAACATACACCATATTTAAAGACTGAAAGTTAGTTTAAGCCCCCAAACAGTATATTCATAAATTATGTATTCTGAAAGCAGAGACCAAAACCAGAGAATAAAATGGCAGTAGTATCAACTTTGTATGCCACAATATTATCGTAACAATTTATGAATGCAGAAATTTAGCAAAATGTGGTTTAAAGATTTTATTGCATAGCACACAATGCAATCTATTACCCCAAATGTATTGTAATGTATACAGAATGAGGTTGTGCAGAGTAAGTAGACTCCAAACATGTCAAACCTTAAAATTGTGTGCGTCCATGAAATGACAAAGGTCAGTACACCTAATTTTTCATATGCAACAAGCCTCAAAAAGTTTTGAGTTACCATAAATGATGGCTCTAGAATTACTCCTCTCACTTTGGCATGTGAGGCAATATTTAATGTGTAGGGCAGTCCAGCATTTTCCTCTGCAGACATCCTGCTGCATGCGTTTATGTCTATATGTGTATGTACTTGGGGATGTGGGGCTTTACATTTTTTTGAAGGGGTTTAAGTGCTTTGTTGTAACTTTAATTTTTACACTTCTTTCACTTTATTGCCATCACACAAGGAGCTGACAGGTTCTCTTTTCTGAGTTATCAGGGGTCTCTTTGACCATGATGTCTCTCCTGTTCTTCACTGAAGCAAATGCAGCACAAACGTGACAGCTGAAATGAAGTGTTGTAATACACTTCACTTCATTTTTGAGCATATACTTGAATTGTAATATATATATATATATATATATATATATATATACAGTCAGGTCCATAAATATTGGGACATTGACACAATTCTAACATTTGTGGCTCTATACACCACCGCAATGGATTTGAAATGAAACAAACAAGATGTGCTTTAACTGCAGACTGTCAGCTTTAATTTGAGGGTATTTACATCCAAATCAGGTGAACGGTGTAGGAATTACAACAGTTTGCATATGTGTCTCCCACTTGTTGAGGGACCAAAAGTAATGGGACAGAATAATAATCATAAATCGAACTTTCACTTTTTAATACTTGGTTGCAAATCCTTTGCAGTCAATTACAGCCTGAAGTCTGGAACGCATAGACATCACCAGACGCTGGGTTTCATCCCTGGTGATGCTCTGCCAGGCCTCTACTGCAACCGTCTTCAGTTCCTGCTTGTTCTTGGGGCATTTTCCCTTCAGTTTTGTCTTCAGCAAGTGAAATGCATGCCCAATCGGATTCAGGTCAGGTGATTGACTTGGCCATTGCATAACATTCCACTTCTTTCCCTTAAAAAACTCTTTGGTTGCTTTTGCAGTCTGCTTTGGGTCATTGTCCATCTGCACTGTGAAGCGTCCAATGAGTTCTGAAGCATTTGGCTGAATATGAGCAGATAATATTCCCGAAACACATCAGAATTCATCCGGCTGCTTTTGTCAGCAGTCACATCATCAATAAATACAAGAGAACCAGTTCCATTGGCAGCCATACATGCCCACGCCATGACACTACCACCACCATGCTTCACTGATGAGGTGGTATGCTTAGGATCATGAGCAGTTCCTTTCCTTCTCCATACTCTTCTCTTCCCATCACTCTGGTACAAGTTGATCTCGGTCTCATCTGTCCATAGGATGTTGTTCCAGAACTGTGAAGGCTTTTTTACATGTCGTTTGGCAAACTCTAATCTGGCCTTCCTGTTTTTGAGGCCCACCAATGGTTTCCATCTTGTGGTGAACCCTCTGTATTCACTCTGGTGAAGTCTTCTCTTGATTGTTGACTTTGACACACATACACCTACCTCCTGGAGAGTGTTCTTGATCTGGCCAACTGTTGTGAAGGGTGTTTGCTTCACCAGGGAAAGAATTCTTCGGTCATCCACCACAGTTGTTTTCCGTGGTCTTCCGGGTCTTTTGGTGTTGCTGAGCTCACCGGTGCGTTCCTTCTTTTTAAGAATGTTCCAAACAGTTGTTTTGGACACGCCTAATGTTTTTGCTATCTCTCTGATGGGTTTGTTTTGTTTTTTCAGCCTAATGATGGCTTGCTTCACTGATAGTGACAGCTCTTTGGATCTCATCTTGAGAGTTGACAGCAACAGATTCCAAATGCAAATAGCACACTTGAAATGAACTCTGGACCTTTTATCTGCTCATTGTAATTGGGATAATGAGGGAATAACACACGCCTGGCCATGGAACAGCTGAGAAGCCAATTGTCCCATTACTTTTGGTCCCTGAACAAGTGGGAGGCACATATGCAAACTGTTGTAATTCCTACACTGTTAACCTGATTTGGATGTAAATACCCTCGAATTAAAGCTGACAGTCTGCAGTTAAAGCACATCTTGTTCTTTTCATTTCAAATCCATTGTGGTGGTGTATAGAGCCAAAAATGTTAGAATTGTGTCCATGTCCCAATATTTATGGACCTGACTGTATATACATACACACACAAACACAGGGCCTCCTGCTAAGGGGATACCTCCAGGCCTCCTGTAGGGGGCCTGGGCCCTTCACTTTGACAGGCGGGCCCGGACAGTCGGCAGCTTCAAGCACATAATGCAGTAGTAACAGGTCTCCGGTGCTGGCCCCTTGCATTGCCAGTCACTACTGTCACTCATAAACACATAAGCCCGGCTTCTGTGTTTTGTAAGTGGCAGTGATGATACTCTCCTGGTAGCAAACTCAAATCCCTGCATAGACAACAGAGGAGGGGGCGGAGTATGCACACAACTCTAGCCTCAAGCCTGCAGTATCTCCAAAAGAAAGTGCTGGCAGACTGATCTCCTACTGTAAGTCTTTTCTTTGGGGGGGGAGTGCTGTGTACAGAGAGGGAGGAGAGGTAAGGTCTGTACTTGGCAGGGAGGAGAGAAGAGCTCTGTACTGGTGGAAGGGGCAGAAATTTGAGGACAAGCAGAATCTCATTATTCTGTATAAGGTCCACTAACAGCTGTGCAACTCACTTTCGTGTGACATGGAATCAATGGTTTCTGTGCAACATAGTGCGAACCAAGCCTAAGCCCTCCTTAACACCTGAGTGCCTTGTTATGCCATTCCAAAGCACACAAAGCTGAAATGTAATGCACTCATGAACCCTGCACTCTGAATATAATGCACTCCTGAACTGTGCACTCTGAATACAACACAATCCTGAACCCTGCACTCTCGATGTAACACACTCCTGAACCCTGCACTCTGTACACTACACACTCCTGAACCATGCACTCTGAATGTAACGCATTCCTGAACCCTGCATTCTGAATGTAAGGCATTCCTGAACCCTGCATTCTGAATGTAAGGCATTCCTGAACCCTGCATTCTGAATGTAAGGCACTCTTGAACCCTGCACTCTGTACATAGTGCAATCCTCAACCCTGCATTCTATACGCAGCATACTCCTAAACCCTGCACTCTGTAGATAGCACAATTCTGAACCCTGCACTGTGTATGCAGCACACTTCTGAGCCTTCCATTCTGTATATTGTGCACTTCTCAACCCTGCACTCTTCATACAGTGCACTCCTAAATTCTACACTATATTAATGGAGAGTGGAGCAAGGGGGGCACAATAGAGCTCCTGCACCTCTAAGAAAAAAAAGCCCTGTAGCCTTAAGCCTCATTTATATTGAAGACAAAGCTGCAATTTATTTTGAGTTGAGTTCAAGGGGAGGGGCCAGGGGTGTAGGAGGGCCCCATCAGGTAGTCAGTACGGGGCCCCATTATTTCTAACAGCGGCCCCGTGTGTGTGTGTGTATATATATATATATATATATATATATATATACACACACATTCTCACACACACACACACAAACACACTGCTCAAAAAAATTAAAGGGACACTTTGAAAGCACATCAGATCTCAATGGGGAAAAATATCATGCTGGATATCTATACTGATATGGACTGAATAATTTGTTAGGAATGTAAGGACTGAATTCAAAGACACCCTGAAACTCGAAGTGAAAAAATGATGCAGCAGGCTAGTCCAGTTTGCTGAAATTTAATTGATACGACTGATGGTGTCCTGCTGTATTTCCTCCCAGATCTGGACCAGGGCATCACTGAGCTCCTGGACAGTCTGAGGTGCAACCTGGCTGCGTCAGATGGACCTTAGCATGATATCCCTGAGGTGTTCTATTGGATTTAGGTCAGGCAAACATGGGGGCCATTCAATGGTATCAATTCCTTCATCCTCCAGGAACTGCCTGCATACTTTTGCCACATGAGGCCAGGCATTGTCGTGCACCAGAAGGAACCCAGGACCCACTGTACCAGCGTAGGGTCTGACAATGGGTCCAAGGATTTCATCCCGATACCTAATGGCAGTCAGGGTGCCATTCCCTAGCCTGTAGAGGTCTGTGTGTCCCTCCATGGATATGCCTTCCCAGAGCATCACTGACCTACCACCAAAACGGTCATGCTGAACAATGCTACAGGCAGCATAACATTCTCTGCGGCTTCTTCAGATTCTTTCACGTCTGTCACATGTGCTCAAGGTGAACCTGTTCTCATCTATGAAAAGCACAGTGCACCAGTGGTGGACCTGCCAATTCTGGTGTTCAATGGCATATGCCAATCAAGCTCTCTGGTGCCGAGCAGTGAGCACAGGGCCCACTAGAGGATGTTGGGCCCTCAGGCCACCCTCATGAAGTCTGTTTCTGATTGTTTGGTCAGACACATTCACACCAGTGGCCTGCTGGAGGTCATTTTGTAGGGCTCTGGCAGTGCTCAACCTGTTCCTCTTTGCACAAAAGAGCAGATACCGGTCCTACTGATGGGTTAAGGACCTTCTACAACCCTGTCCAGCTCTCCTAGAGTAACTGCCTATCTCCTGGAATCTCCTCCATGTTCTTGAGACTGTGCTGGGAGACGCGGCAAATCTTCTGGCAATGGCACATATTTCTGTGCCATTTTGGTGGAGTTGGACTGCCTGTGCAACCTCTGTAGGGTCCAGGTATCGCCTCATGCTACCAGTAGTGACACTGACTCTATGAGTAGGGAAAAAATGTCAGTGGCATCCACTTGTAAAGCCATTCCTGTTTTGGTGGTTGTCTAGTTGTTGCCCATCTATTGCACCTGTTGTTAATTTAATTTGCATTTCATCAAAGGAGCTGAAACTGATTAACAACCCCCTCTGCTACGTAACTAACCTGATCAGGAGTTGAATAAACTTGATGCAATACTCTGTTTAAAAAGTGTTCCTTTACTTTTTTAGCAGTGTATCTAATATATATATATGTATATATATATATATATATATATATATATAATATTTTTAAAATTGTGTATGTGTTTACTTGGTGAATTATAATACACAAATTAAATACTATGTTGGGTAACATCCTGGGCTCTTTTTAAGTTACTTGACATATGATAACTTCCCATACAGGGTGAGCACAAAAACAGTCCTTTATTTCCAACAGATATAAAGAGATATTGAAATCAAGAAGTGTTTTTGTGGGGGGATGTTGTAATTTTGTATAGTGTCATGTAATCATAAATTATTTTTTATTATTTCATACAATCTTTGTGTTGTGAACATTTGTTTCATGGTGTACTTTTTCTTGCTGGTTTTTATTAAACTGTCTTTATTAGGAAGAATATCTCCTGCTTTCTGAGAAGGTGACACCAATCACTGGGACTGAAAGTCAAAGGCATTAAAATCAAACAGTAATTCTAACCTTACCCACCTTCCCATACATGTACCCATAAAAAATGCATCTGTACAATCTCCTTTAGATTTACCAATTTATATGATAGGAGGACACCCCAATTAGTGTATGGTGAGTTTTACAGAGCCTAGGACATACTTATCCTGTTTTCAATACTACAGCTCTGATCCACATAGACTGTTATCTGATCGCTCAGCTCCTGCGCACTCTGTCGAATGATCTATGTAAGATGAAAGTAAGGTAGGAAAAATAAAAAATCAATAGCTGTATATTTAGTGAGAATGGTGATCACTAATTGATTGCATTGGAAAACCATGAACCTGAGGAGAAGGGTGGGAGCCATCTCCTGGAAGGGTATGGTGTGTGTTAATTAGGTCAGCTGTTGAACTCCTGCTTGTGTCTTAACAGTTTTCACATCCTAATGTCTGTCCAGGAAGTAATGAAGACATTTTTTTTATATACAACAAGCTGGACACTAAGGTAAAGGCTGTTTAGGATACATAGAAACTCTTTTCTTTTCTGCAAACAAAGTACATTAATGCTATATTGGTACTGGTATAGGGGAGCTGGAATTAAAAGAAAAAAAAAGTGAACTTAGCCTTTAAGGTGGGAAACACAATGTTCAGTTTCTACATATCCACACAATAAGATAGATCCCAGCTAAATCATAACTCTGGACTAAGTGAGTTAGGAAGCATAAAAATTCAAACCTATGCTTAGCATTATCCAGCTTTTTATTATTTTTTATAGTTATATATGCATTTTATTTTGATGTTTAATCCATACTATAGCAGAGGTTGGCAACATAATGAAATTTGGGTACCATTAGTGGATTAATTAATTTTTGACATAGTTTTATCCTGGTAAAGCAAAGATGTCATGTGCGCAACACCATTTAATCAATTATAAGGCATCTTTTGTCTTCTGATTAAAACCAAAAAAATTCCTAGTTCAGTAATCATTGGTAAAACTGCAGAATACAAAAGCACAATGCAAATGTGTATCTGTGTAACCAGCGAAGAGTGATTGTATTAGTTTTAAAAGCATCCTGAAGTCCATGTATTTATACTCTTCACGTGTTTGTGCTGGGCATCAAAAATTACATACAACTGTAAATTATTGTTTTGCCAGATTGGAAGTCAAAAACAGACAACTCTAAGGCATAAAAATAAAAGTAGACCAAAATGCAAAAGTTCACATTCCCACAAATATTTCTGTTCAAACAATGCGTACTATATAAATTGCCCACCTTACGTAGTTTCAGGCTTGGTTCACATCTGTGCGGGTGGTGCCGTTGTGGATCCACACGAAAATCCACCCGCACAGAGAAATGCGGACACGCGGGCGGGTGCCATTAGTTCTAATGGCACGCCGCCCGCACTGGAGAATGCAGCCGTACTGGAAACCGAGGTTCCCATGCTGGCTGCATTTTCAGATGAAGTGCAGGGACTTCTTCTCTGCGTGTCATGGGGCACGGGAGTCCATTGAGATGAATGGGCTCTCGTGTACGCGCAAAACGCAGCCTGCACGCCCGCATATATGTGAACCAGGGCTAAGTATTAGGGTAAAAATGAGGCTCCATGACTTGTCATGTTTTCTTATACATACCGACCTGTATGCCTAACACAATTAAACAAACATGTGAACATTAGCATATTCACAAATAACAAGTAAAACACTGGTGCAAAGCAGAGCTTTGGTCCAAAGTGGGAAGATTAAGACTGGGTTCCTGCCTCTATTGCCTGGTGTAAGAGCTTGCTCTTTTCTGTATCCTTTTTTTTAAGAATAACATTTTTATTAAGCTTTTTCCATGAGATAAAAATGGAAGACACATGAAACCATTCGAGAAAAACATGCAAAGACGTGTACATAACTCCGTAAGACAGTACGCATATGAACAATAGGCACAAAAGGAAAACTTTAGCTTTACTGAAGGAAGATGATATACAGACCAGTGTATCCCCTAAACCTAAACCACTGATAGGGTAAGTATTAGAGATGAGCGAATTATTCAAAAATTCGATTCGGCTGATTCGCCGAATTTGCGGAAGAAATTTGATTCGATGCAAATTTATTCGCTGCGAATTTAACTTATTAAAAGGGTTTCTAGGCTTCAGAGAGCCTTTATATTAGTGCAGAACACTGTACCTTTAATTTAAATGCCCTTGGAGTCTGCTGGGGAAGAGAAATAATACTGTCAGTCAGTATGACATGCAGATGAGTGCCGTCGATCTTAGAATCACCGCACACTTCACTCATTTGGGCAGTCACGGGGCACGACGAAGAAGAAGAAGAAGAATGAAAAGAAGAAGAAGAAGAAGAATGAAAAGAAGAAGAAGAAGAATGAAAAGAAGAAGAAGAATGAAAAGAAGAAGAAGAAGAAGAATGAAAAGAAGAAGAAGAAGAATGAAAAGAAGAAGAAGAAGAAGAATGAAAAGAAGAAGAAGAAGAAGAATGAAAAGAAGAAGAAGAATGAAAAGAAGAAGAAGAATGAAAAGAAGAAGAATGAAAAGAAGAAGAATGAAAAGAAGAAGAAGAATGAAAAGAAGAAGAAGAAGAAGAATGAAAAGAAGAAGAAGAAGAATGAAAAGAAGAAGAAGAAGAATGAAAAGAAGAAGAATGAAAAGAAGAAGAAGAATGAAAAGAAGAAGAAGAATGAAAAGAAGAAGAAGAATGAAAAGAAGAATGAAAAGAAGAAGAAGAAGAATGAAAAGAAGAAGAAGAAGAATGAAAAGAAGAAGAAGAATGAAAAGAAGAAGAATTCCAGTACAGCAAAAAGTGTATCTGCAGAGAGCTCCGCTATTTCTGACAGTTCTCTGACAGTTCCTTCACATTTACAGCGGTTGAAACATTGTATCTATTTGTTTCCGAATAAAAACATCTGTATCCTAAATGGAAACAAATAGATACAATGTTTCAACCGCTGTAAATGTGAAGGAACTGTCAGAAATAGCGGAGCTCTCTGTAGTGACACTTTTTGCCGGCTGTAGAAGGGATGAAAATCGGCCGATCGGGGAAAAATTCGATTCGTGCATCCGAAGTTTGCTAATTTTCGGATTCGGTGCGAATCGAATTTTTCCTAATATTCAAAACGAATTCCACTTCGCCAAGTTCGATTCGCTCATCTCTAGTAAGTATAATGAGAAAAAAAAAGTCAAAGAGACTACAGGAAGAAAAATAAAGGAGATAAGAACAAAATAGAGGAAAAAAAAGGAGAGGAGAGCTTTTGTGTATCTTGATTATCAAGTGATAAGATATCCTTTAACAGGCCATAGACTGTAAGAAAGAAAACTGCTTGATTCCCTGGTCGACACAGTCAGTTTTTTGTCTAATCCACAAAAATCTAATCTTGTCCACAGGAGGGATTGCATCTCATCACACTGTGCTGTCACTACCACTTGCAAGTGTCCTACCCCAGTGTATCACTTTATTAGGCATGTATGCTATTCAATTTGATGATCTCCCTGCACCAGGCTTACTGGAGTGCCTCGGAACTGTCCATAATTGTGGAGGGTGCCTTGACTGAGAAAAGGTTGAGAAACACTGCTTTAACAACCTGCCGACCGCAGATAGTCGAATGACGGCTACACTGGGCCGGCCAGTTCTGGGAGGGCGTCATATGACATCCTCCCAGAACGCGCTCTCCTGCACGCCCCGGCGATCTCCGTGATCGCGGTGTAAGGCCAATCACAGCGGCCTTTTACTACGTGATCAGCCGTGTCCAATGACACGCTGATCACTGGAAAATGCAATTGCCGGTTCTCAGCTTCACTTTCCTCACGCTGTCAGTGCGCCCAGCAGTGCACCCTCCTGTGCCCAGCAGTGCACCCACCTGTGCCACCCAGCAGTGCCACACACTTGTGGTCAGAAGTGCCACCTACCTGTGCCCAGCAGTGCCACACACATGTGCCCACCAGTGCCACCCACCAGTGCCCATCAGTGCTGCCAGTCAGTGCCACCAGTCAGTGCCCAGTGGTTGTGCCAGTCAGTGCCCAGCAGTTGTGCCAGTCAATGCCTAGCAGTGCCGCCAGTCAGCGCCCAGCAGTGATGCCAGTCAGTACCACCTATCAATGCCGCCTATCCGTGACACCTCATTAGTGCTGCCTATCAGTGCAGCCTATCCGTGCCACCTCATTAGTGCTGCCTATCAGTTCCCATCAGTACTGCCTATCAGTGCTCATCAGTGCTGCCTCATCAACGCACATCAGTGAAGGAGAAAAATTACCTGTTTG
The DNA here is from genome assembly GCF_062004578.1 of Staurois parvus. Lineage (NCBI taxonomy): Eukaryota > Metazoa > Chordata > Amphibia > Anura > Ranidae > Staurois > Staurois parvus. The sequence continues at coordinate 13,068,833 of NW_028317807.1, forward strand.
AAAAATTTTATAATAGAAACAGAAACTTTTTTTTTTTTTTAATTTTTTGCATTTTTTTTTTATAGCGCAAAAAGTAAAGTGCCCAGCAGCGATTAAATACCACCAAAAGAAAGCTCTATTTGTGAGAAAAAAAATATAAAAATTTTATGTATGTGCTCACCCGCGCTGTCCATTCTTTGCCTCTCCTCCTCCTGCGCCGGTATCACAACTGTGGGCACCAGGCTGTGTCAGCTTGTGGCTTTACAGCTGGGTGCCCACTGAGCATGCGGGAGTCGTGCTGCTCGTTCTGATTGGACCGGCAGTCTCCTGGGACCTGTGAAGGTTCCCAGGAGACTGCGGAAGAAAGGAGGAGGGCCGAGGTGAAATGAGCCAGAAGTGGGAGCGTTTACCTGTCAAAAACAGGTATCCACTCCCCCTTCCCCCCAATATGGCAGTGGAGGGGGGGGAGGCAAACAAGCAGAGCTTCCACTTTTGAGTAACTCCTCTTTAAGTTTTTCATTTTTACATCCCAACTGGGATTTTACAATGAACTACAGCTCAACAACACAGCCAATCATTTGGATCTTGGGTTCAGCCCAGTTCCATTGATTTTACTGAGTGAATTTGGTACGCATCACCGCTTGCCAAGCTCCTTCTGCCAAGTTGTAATTGCTGCATCATGATACCAAGCATCATAGTCCCGTAATATGCACTCACCTGAGCTGCCACCGTGTTCCTTTGGAGGTATGCAGTTAGGTGGCAGTAAAAATGCAGCTGAACTGCCTGTTTTTACCACCTGTTTGAAGGAGGCCTAGGGAATGAGTGAATATGTCACGTGTTCTTGCCAGTACTTGCTTTACAGAGATCACATTGATCATAGAATATTTCCTGTGCTCGTGGAATCTGAACAAAGGACACAGCACTGGCTGTCACTATACTAACTGTGAATAATATGTTGTTGGCTGGTAGTATATGTAACCAGAGCCGTAACTGCCATCTCAAATACACATTTGAGCACATGCTGTTTTAAATTCACGTTTGCTGCTACTAACTATCTCATAGAAGGCCTACCAAAGTACCATTTTTTAATTCTAGAATAAAATTGCTTTTGTCTTGTTTTAATTTCCAGCCATCTGTTTCCATCGCTATGCAAAGAACACATTTATGTCTTTTCCTTGCTTCTACCACAGCCCTATTGTAATCATGTAACAAATGCTTACAAGTTCATGTCTAATCAAACGGTCCCCAATAGTTAATAACCAGACAGAATAGCAGCATTTAAATCAACGTCCTCCTTCCTCTCGGCCATTTGAGTTTAGGTGACATGAGAACTATATTTTGATCAGACCTGTCACATATAATTTCTGCATATCAAAACATCCAGGGACAGGCTTCAAATTGACTTGTCAGTTCTTGTTTACTTAGCAGAGCACTTTCTGTTGTTGTCAGGACTGGATGTTTTTTAATCTTTTAGAGTCATCCAAAAATGTGAGCTAACTCTCAGAATTTGCAAAAAATAAAATGTTAAGCTTATATCGCATTTAAAGATTCAGTAACCTCTTTTGCTTATGCAAATAGCACCTCTGAGAACACCTCAGTGTTAAAAATGATTTTTAAGGTGTGAACATGACTTCCTGGTGCATTTTTTATTCCTTGGATTTGCATTAATCATGCCCTCATTCTATTGCATTTAATTTAAGCAGTATTGTTGCAAATTAGTTATATACCTAATAATATAAATTAGTGCAGCGCTAAAATCATATAAAAAATCATATAAAAAATAAAAAAATTCAAACAACGTTCATAAAGTTTATGAATTGTGACTATAGAAACTAGTAGGTACTGGTGGTGCTCCTTGGGAAATGGTAGAAATGCGCACTCACCAGAAATAAATAGGGTATGAGCGTTGTATAAAAATCCCTCATCAGAGGTCTGGTCAGCCTGGGCAATCCTTCCTTCTGTGTGATGACAGGACTCAGTGATGAAGAATAAGATCCAGGTAACCAGAGGTTTCCTCAAAGGGACTGGCTGGATGGAACTGCCTGTTTACAGGAAATCTTCCACCTCTTGGTATGACTCTCAACAGACTCTGTTGAAAGGAACAGTTATTTCTTCCCAGCAGCAAAAGGAGTACTTATTTTCAGACACAGGCAGAGTGGAAGATTTCCTGTAAACAGGCAGTTCCATCCAATCAGTCCCTTTGAGGAAACCTCTGGTTACCTGGATCTTATTCTTCTTCACTGAGTCCTGTCATCACACGGAAGGGAGGATTGCCCAGGCTGACCAGACCTTTGACCAGACCTCTGATGAGGGATTTTTATACAACTCTCATACCCTATTTATTTCTGGTGAGTGCGCATTTCTACCATTTCCCAAGGAGCACCACCAGTACCTACTAGTTTCTATAGTCACAATGCATAGACTTTATGGACGTTGTTCGAATTTTTTTATTTTTTATATGATTTTTTATATGATTTTAGCGCTGCACTAATTTATATTATTTGTTCTACTGCATATTCTGGTTGCTTTGAGTGCATAGCTGCTTTGAGGATTAAGCGCTCACTATATACTTTTCTGTCTATTTTATCTAGTTATATACCTATATGTATTAAACGGCTCTCATTTTCAAACCAGTTGCATCTTATTTATCCATGCAAAATTTTGGCTGTAGAAGCTGTGTAATTGCTCACTCCTGCTCTTTGTTTTTGGCATATCTATTTTGGCATAGGCATTTTATCATTACTGGACTGTTAGTATTGGATACCAGTGGATATCGGACATTTCATACATTTAGGCAGTTAAAGATAAAATCTCACTCAAATCGATAAATACAGAGATAATATATATATCTAAGGAAGCTGTTTTACCTGCCAATTGATATGTATTTCTATCCAGTGCTGAGATTTATGCAGCTCTGCCACACAGCATAGCTCTGGCTAAGAGGGTAGGATTTTTCTCTGCTGCAGTTAGGTAACATTGAGGCCTCAATCAAATGGGCTTACTGATCCATACACCTGTGTGAAGTGGAGATTTCTGAGACATTATGTAAATTATTGCATGTTCTCTCAGATGAAGACAAGCAAATTTTGGAATACAATTCAAGCAACACGGTACTTCCCAATACATTTTTTAAACAAGAGCATTATACATCTCCGCCACTAGGGGGCCCTGCAGGGGAAAGGCTCCAGTTTAATTTACTTGTGGACTCCATCCAGTATCTCCTACAATTGGGTGATTGTTGGGATACAATAGATGATAGTTTCTGTCCTCTCTGGGTAAATTTGTCTGACAAATTAGTTTATCTCATTTAACTTTTAAATGATTTCTAATACTGTTCTCCACCATCACAGCATAATGTTTACCTTTGGTATGGTCAGTACATTTTTTCTTTTTCTCCTCCTAGTAAAATGGAGAGACCAAAATCTAGAGTTTGGAAACATTCCCACGGTAGTTTCTGCTGAGAGCAAAGCTGCAGTTTGCAAATATTGTGATTAAAAATATTATTTTCCAAATGCTACAAGAATGACAAAACACATTGCATGCCAGAGGTGCCCTAAAGACATTAATAAATACTTTATGGAATGAAATGATGAGAACCTTAATGAAAGTGTAAGTGTATCGCCCTCTAGGTTAGATAGGATTTTTTTGGTTAGAGGCCTGCTAGAAGCCTGCGTATGAGTCAGCCTGGGAGTGAGTCAGCGAGGTCACTTCAGGTTAGTCTTTGAGGCTCTACAGGTCAGGGCTTTTGGAGCCCGCCCACTCTTCTAGAAACTTCTGGCACTTTTTATAGGAGGGGTGGAGGTGAGGAAGGAGGCCTAGATTTGCAGATAATCTGGCCAATCTCCAGACAGTAGGCCTGGCATGGTGGCTAGGTCAACCCTTAAATATGAGAGCGTCTGATCAGGATTAGGAGTTGTAGTTGGGTGAAAGATGGAGTGAAGGAGGTGCTGCTGGCATGGAGCCTGGGAGGGAGCCCCAGAGGACAGGGGCCTGCCTATAGGCAGAAGCTGGACAGAAGGACCCCCACAGTCTACTTAGGAGAGACAGCCTGTCAGCAGCGAAGGAGCCAGCCCAGTGTAAGACCTGGAAGCAGCTGCAACCCATTAAGCTACAGGAACAGGGCAGTGTGAATACTTCTACACCCCCTTGGCCAAAAAAGGGAGAGGGCGGTGAGGTGCTAATCTCCCTGGACGTGGGCAAAAAAGAAATAAAGAAATAAAAAAAATGATTTCAACATTTGAAGGATTGTTCGAATGGTGGATAAAGAACCTTGATCAACTTCCAGACAAATTCCAGCTGACCTTCAGGTACAGCATACAACTGTGTCAGCTCGCACTATACATCACCATTTGAATGAAAACGGACGCTATGGTAGGAGACCCAGGAGGACCCCACTGCTAAAACAGAAACATAAAAAAGCCAGATTGGAGTTTGCCAAAACTTACCTGAGAGAGCCAACATCCTTTTGTGAGAATGTGCTGTGGACAGATGAAACAAAATTATGTTTTGGTAAATCCCATCATTCTACTGTTTTCAGAAAAAGAAATTAGGCCTTTGAAGAAAAGAATACAGTTCCTACAGTCAAACTTGTTGGAGGTTTACTGATGTTTTGGGGTTGCTTTGCTGCTTAAGGCACTGGATGTCTTGACCGTGTGCATGGCATTGTGAAATCTTGTTCAAACAATTTTATTATTAACAATAAAGCAGAGTGTAACAAACAAGGAGACATTGTTAAAGTACAATGGACATGGAAGTGGCAATAGGATATATAAAAAAAAAATGAATGAGATTTACAGTGCAAATGTCTATATGCTACTAGCATAAACAGGTAGATAGAGGTTGACAATAACAGACAATATTGTTCCAGCCAATCAAGGTAATGTCTCCCGAGTGCATTAAAGAAATAGGGGGAAATTAGAAGGAGGGGTCAAACCGGGGTGGAAGGGGGGAGAGGGAAAGTGGAACAACAACCATGACTCCATGAACGTTCAGCAAGTTTACAACCGCCCCTGCGTGCTACGTACAAAGGGCTATTGAGTATATCCAAAGCGCATAGTATACAAATCAGGGGAGAAGGAGTGATTCGTCAAAGTTAGAGGGGAGGAAGCGCTCTACCCAGGGGCTCCATATGCGCAAGAATTTAGGAATCGTGTCAAGAATTGTGGCTTCCACCTTTGCATGTATCATGGCTTGTGTTATTCTAGTTTTGACGACCGCGATACTCAGGGTGGGGGATTTCCAGGATTTTGCTATAACCTGCTTAGCCGCCGTTGTAACTTGCATGATGAGCCTAAATTGCGAATTGGAGATGCCAGGGGGGCATTGATTAAGTAGAGCTATTGATGGGTCAGGTTGTAGTATGGTAGTGCTAAGTGTAGATATCATGGTGAAGATTTCACCCAAAAGGTTCGGGCTATTGGACAGTCCCACCACATATGGTAATGCGTTCCTGGGTCCGTACAGCCTCTAAAACAGTTGGGTGAGTAATTAGGAGTAAATTTTGCTATTCTCGCCGGGACTAAGTACCATTGGGTTAAGACTTTATAATTCGTTTCCAATGCTACAATGTTCTGTGAGGATGATTTTGTGTTGGCCCAAATGCGGTCCCATTCAGACGGGTCAAATGTCTTTCCCATATCCGCTTCCCACTTATGGGTATACAAAGGGGGGGACATGGTAATCGAAGTAGTGAAGAGTGAATATAGGCAGGAGATAAGCCCACGTCTATGGGGGTCTTTGTAGCATGCTCGTTCAAAGAAAGACATGGTGTCTGGCCGATTGGCTATAGTGGTATAGGGAGCGTAAAAGTGTTGTAGCTGCAAGTATCGGAATATCTCGGAGGCTGGGAGGCTATGCGTTTCCCGCAGCGAGGCAAAGGATTTAAACTTATTCCTCTGTAGGAAATGATGTGTACGGAGTAAATTAGCAGAGGACCAGGCTTTAAATAAAAGGGGTGTCTGCCAAGCTGGGGGGAAAGCTGGGTTTCGCAGGAACGAGAGCATAGTATTATGTGGTGATTGGAGAAGATAACGGGTTTTCAGCTTATCCCATAAGGATAGAAAGTGAGAAGTGATGGGGTTGGTTATAGAGCGGCGGTCCATCGGCCTCAACCAGAGTAAGTTTGCGGTAGATAAGGGGTCACATTCTATCGATTCAAGCGCAACCCATTGAGGGATTTCAAAAGTTGCATGGTATTTAGGCAACTGGGCTAAATGCGCTGCCTGATAATATTTGCTAATGTCGGGTAGGCCCAGACCTCCACTGAGCTTAGGGCGATAGAGGGTGGAGCGAGGTATACGAGGACGAGTATTGCCCCATACATAGGAAAAGATGCGACGCTGCAGTGTGCGGAGGTAATGAGGAGGTACTGGGACAGGGAGGACTCTAAACAGATATAGAATTTTTGGGAGGATTGACATCTTGATAGCTGCTATTCTGCCGAGCCATGCGAGGGGAAGGGAAGACCATTTGGTCAGAAGGGTTGAGAGGTGGTTAAGCATCGGAAGATAGTTAGCTGCGTAGAGGTCTGATAATCTAGGAGTCAGTTTGATACCCAGGAAAGGGATATGACGCTGTGACCATGGGAATGGTAAAATCTGCTGCAAGTGCGACAACTCTAAAGGGGAGAGAGAAATGTTGAGTGCTGTCGATTTATTAGGGTTTACTATTAGGCCCGAAAGCGCGCCAAATGTCTCAAGGAACCGAAGTAAGGAAGGGGAGGAAGTTAATGGGGATGTAAGAAAGAGCAAGACGTCATCTGCAAAAAGACATAATTTATGATGCGTGCCCCCTATTTCGAGTCCCTTAACATTCGGGTTAGCTCTGATTAAGAGGGCCAGGGGCTCTATAGCTAGGGCAAAGAGCAGGGGGGACAGAGGACAACCCTGTCTCGTGCCTCTGGAAATCGGGAACTGAGCTGATCTGTGCCCCAGATACCTGATTCTGGCCAAAGGTTCTCGATACAGCGAAAAGATCCAGGTTAAGAAGTGTGGGCCAAAACCCCAACGATGCAAAATGTAGTTGAGGTATGGCCATGAGACTGTATCAAATGCCTTCCGAATGTCTAGGGAGAGGAAACAGGTAGGGATATTACGAGACCTGGCTAAGTTTGCTAGAAGAGATGCACGCCTGATGTTATCTCCTGCTTGTCTAGTTGGGATAAAGCCCACTTGGTCGTTATGAATTAGAGAGCCAATACACAAGTTAAGACGCAAAGATAGGATTTTTGCTAACAGTTTGATGTCAATATTAAGAAGAGATATTGGCCTATAATTGGACCACTGCGTGTCATCAGAGTTCGGCTTTGGGATCATTGAAATGTTCGCTTGCACTGTTTCGTGGTTAAAGGTGTGGCCAGATAGTAAATCGTTAAAAGCATTAGTAAGGATGGGAGTGAGGAGGTGAGCAAATTTCCTATAATAAGTGGCTGAGAAGCCATCCGGTCCTGGGCGTTTCCGTAATTTTAGATTTTTAATAGCGTCTAAGGTTTCAGTAGGGGAAATAGGTCACTCAAGCGCCGCTAACTGGCACTCTGAGAGTTTCGGGAAGGAAATGGAAGTTAGAAGGGTGTCAGCTTGTGCGGAGTCAAAAGATGTGGAGGAAGAGTAAAGCTGTGACATGTTTATGGAAAGTCTGTAGAATATGTTCTGGGTTACTAGTGAGGTTGCCAGAGGAGGAGCGAATCCGGATAGGTTTAGTGAGCTGGTCGAGCCTACGAAGTGAGAGGGCCAGGAGTGTATTGGGTTTATTTGCCCTAGTATAATATTTATGTCTAGATCTACGGAGAGAGAGTTCCGCTTGATCTGTGAGAAAAAGATCTAGAGCCAATCTAGATCGCTCCAAGGCTTCACGATTGGCGGGCGTAGCAGCCGCCTGAAAAGTTTGATGGGAACGATCGTAGGTTTGCTCCAGTAAGAGACGTTGTTGTCTTTTGCTTTTATTTAAAAAAGATGCTTTGCTAATGCAGAACCCTCTCAATACCGGTTTATGCGCTTCCCATAACAGGAGAGGGGATATATCAGGAGACTGGTTAAGAGCGAAATAGTCTTTTAGGGCTGCTTCAATTTCTAAACAGTGAGCTGGGTTTGCAAGCAGGTTATCATTAATGATCCAAGAGGATTCGGTGGGAGATGGGGCTAACGAGGCCATAGCCGTGAATACGGCATAATGGTCAGTCCAAGGAATTGGGATTATTTCAGAGGCCAGAAGCCGAGGGGAAGAGGCAACAGTAATGAAGATATGGTCTATCCTGGAGAATGACTGGTGAGGATGAGAATAAAAGGTGTATTGGCGTTTAGTCGGGTTGAGTTCCCGCCATGTGTCTGTCAAAGAATAACGATGTAGTATAGCTTGGAAGGTCTGTTTAGAGGCAGGGATGGGGGATGGTTGAGGGGATTTGTCAAGAAAGGGATATATTACACTGTTAGAGTCTCCGCTAACAATTAGAGTTCCGCGCTTATGGTGATCTATAACCGAGAGTAAGTGGGAGAGGAATGGTAAGGGGTCTTGGTTTGGGGCGTAATATGCTACAATGGTAACATCCGTGTCCAGGAGTTGCCCTACTAATAGGAGGTAACGGCCCTCCGGGTCTTTGATTTCAGTGCATAGCGTAAAAGGTGTTGTGCGGTGGAAGGCTATCAGTACCCCCCTGCGCTTGGTGGTGGCAGAAGCTGTATAGACCTGGGTATATCGAGGACCAAAAAACTTAGGAGTGGAGTTGGGAGTGAAATGCGTTTCCTGTAGACAGACCACGTGAGCTTTAAGTGTAGCAAAGGTTCGGAAAGGCTTGTTCCGTTTCTGTGGAATATTGAGACCCTGTACATTCAGGGTGAGGATATTTAACAAGCCCATGGATAAAGTGCAAAGCGGTTTGTATAGCGTGGCACTCCCATTCGGGGTGTAGCCTGACGATTACTGCAGGGGATGAGAGCGTTACGAAGCGTGTTGTGCGAAGTCATGGAGCCATGTTGGAAGGAAGGAGGAGGGGTACGGAATGAGAAAGGTAACAGGTGAGAAGGGGTGTAGAAGGCCATTCGTGGCCTAAAAGGTGGGTTCCCTAAGGACACCCTGAATCAGGGTTGGCCAGGGAACAACAATAGCCCAAGTGTTATTAAATAACCAGTAACACAGGGGCTAGGGTGGAGTGTGCAGGTACGCGGACCGTGAGGGTGACAGCAGCGTATTTAACAAATGGTGTGTCAGGGATCCCGGCTCCGTCTGCCGCAATCGCGGCTCTGTCCCCCGCGCATGCGCATTGGCGGCAGATCACGCCGGGACACAGGAACTAGGTCCCGGCGAGCCGCGGCTGACAGGACGCCGTGCATGCGCAGTAGAAACCGCGGGCGCGCCTCAGGCGTCCAATGACAGCCGGGGGCGCGTCCTAGCCAGCCAATGACAGTGCAGGGCGCACTATTTAAAGATGCCCTGCACTGTCACAAATTGCCGCAAGGTCTATATGTGATCCTGAATACCTGCTCCTGCTGTGACCCTGTTTTTTGACCCTGACTACGCTGCCTGCCCCTGTGATTGACCCGGCTTTGTTCTGACTACTCTACCCGCTCCTGTGATTGACCCGGCTTTGTTCTGACTATTCTGCCTGCTCCTGCGTTTTGACTCGGCTTATCCCGACTGTTCCTACGGATTGATTTACCTGGCTGACCCTGCGTGTGACCCGACTACTCCTAGCCCGCCGATTCGGTACCCCGCTTCCCCCACGGGGCCACTATCCGTACCACCCTGCTGGGGCCGCCATCCTCTTCACAGCTGGCTCTCCTGGTACCTACATACATCCCCGGAGGCCTCCTCGGCCGCTGGTGGCCCGCTCAGAGGTTGTGACCTGGCCCGGGACTGTTTCAAGTCCATCCCCACCATCAGGGGCCCTGGTGAAAGCACAGCCCGGGCTTAGACCCCACGCTCTGGGTAGGTCTACCAGCTGGCAGACGGAGGGCTCCGCCTGGCGGATCCTAACATGGTGGCTAGGTCCCGGTAGAAAAAATGCTGGTGCATAAAAAGAACATTCGGGAGAATCAGGGATCCTAGACTCAGGCGGCACTAGTAGTGCTTGTTGGACAATGTCGGTGTAAGGGTGTGGTATCTCATGCCGCCAGAACCCAGAATCCCAAACATAAACTACAGTGGAGCTCAGGAAGGGGGGTTTAGAACAATCCCCAGATGTTGGGGCAACCAAAATTTAACAGGTAGAGGAAGAGTGGAGAACTACGGTGGTAACCACCCTGGTGATAACCAAACGAGTGCACCTTACAATGCATGTGGCGAAAAAAGAAAAATAAACATGGAATATTGTTCAGTCCATGGTATCTTGCAAAGGTAGGCCCGGAGACAAAAAACGTCCCCGCTTGTGGAAATTGAGTTGACCTTCAGCTGCACGTGTGGGGAGGGACTTCCGTGGTGAGCAAGATGTTGACCTCCGCTTGGCGCTTTCTGAAGGCATCGCTGGGGAATGTAGCTGCAGGATCCGTAGGGTGTCTAAAAGGTCCTCTGGAGTCTTGCAGGTGTAATCTCGGGACTGGTGTCGGAATCGCACTGCGAAGGGGAAGCTCCACCTATATTGTATAGCGTGGTGTTGGAGTACTTGTAGGTGGGGTTTCATTGCCCTGCGCTTGGAGATGGTTGCGGGGCATAGATCTTGGAACAATTGGTAGGTCTGACCTTGGAACTGTAGAGATTCTTTGTTACGGGCAGCCTGCAGGAGATGCTCCCTGGAGCTTGGCTATAATATCGCGTGATGGACCATCCGCGCGTCGTGGTGCTAACGCCCTGTGAACTCTATCCAATTCTAATCTGTCGATTGGGATAGCTGGAGCAAGCTCTTGGAACAGGGCTGTTATTGTTGATTGGACATCAACAATCGTTTCCAGAAGGCCACGGATACGCAGGTTTGAGTGCCGTGCTCGGTTTTCAAAGTCCTCCAGTCGTGTTGATAATGTTGCGTTTTCGTCACGCAGAAGATCAAGGTCATCCGTAAGCGTCTGAAGCGAAGCGTCAAGACCATCTACCCTCTGTTCTAGGTCCGCAGTGCGCTGTCCTAGCTCACGGATTTCCCTAGAAAGTGTGGCAGTAATGCGGTCCGAGGTTTGCTTCAAAGCTTTGTGTAGCATTTTTTCAAATCGTGATAGAAGGTCAGTGGGTGTAAGGTCAGGCGTCAGGGCTTGTGCAGGGACATCTGTCTCATTGTCAGATTCACCCTCAGACGTGCAGGGATGGCTGGGCTGCGGATCCTGCAGGGCTGCATATGCCCCTGCTGCTTGCTTGCTTCCACGTGCTGGGGCGGTGGCCATTTTGGTGGAGGCCTTTGCCAGGGCCTCTTTGATGGTTTTGGTTGATGGGGGGACCTGGTGCCAAGGTGCCCCTTTAACCATTTTGCTGCTTATCAGGGAGGGGGGGCTGTTATAATGAACTCAGCCCCCCCGTTTTCTCCCTCTTCAGCCTCGGCGGGCTGTGTGCAGTGGTGAGCTGTGTGCAGCAGTGGGCGGGCCTGCTCACAGAGGGGACCGAGTCCCCAGTCAAAGTTCTCTGGTCTGGAGCGGGGGATCCGCCGCAGACCCGGGCGGATCGGACTCCGGGATGGTTGCCCAGGGGATCGGATCCCCTAATAGTGTATTGCGGGCCGGGACCCGCTGCTTCTGGGTGCCATCACCCGACGGGAAAGCGGAGCCTCATCGGGACATGTCCGTCCCGCCGGCCGCGCATGCGCACTCCTGGCATTGTGAAATCTAAAGAATTCTTGGGTGCAATGTAGGGCCCAGTTGAGTCTCCATCAGAGGTCATGGGTCTTACAGCAGGACAGCAAACTAAAGCACACGCCAAAAAGCACCCAAAAATGGTTTCAGACAAAGCGCTGTAGAGTACTGAACTGGCCAGCAATGAGTCCAGATCTCAATCCTATAGAGCACCTGTGGAGAGGTCTCAAAACAGCAGTTGGGTAAAGGAGCCCATCCAATCTGAGAGAACTGGAGCAGTTGGTGAAAAAAGAGTGGTCCAAAATTCCAAAGATTACTAGGGGGAGAGGGAGGCCTGTGAGTGAAGGTGCCACATCCCTTATTAACAAGACACTGAAAAACATAGGTACCCTAACTAAGAAAGACTAATGGGGCTTTATATACCTGTATTAAAAGCTGAGGAAACAAATCAGTTCGTCTAAATATTCACTGTGTCCCAAATACATCCAAAACTGTCCCGAATCCATCCAAATCAATCCAAACTACAAACTAGATTGGGACACAGTAAATATTTAGACAATCTGATTTGTTTTCTCAGGTTTTAATACGGATATGTGGTTTATCCACCTGGCCTATCTCTGCACCCTTGAGGGAGGGATCTCCTTTTGGATTTAAATGGTCATGGCTCCCTGTGGCTTATTATGAACATTTTGATGCCATCATCTGGTAAAACTAAATATTTGATTGTTATAGATGTTTTTTCTGTTATTCTTTTTGATATGTTGTATGCTTATTCTGGCTTTGTCTATATAATTTTAGAATTATATGTTATATCTCCCTGAGGAAGCAGGCTATTGTCCTGAGAAATGCATTGGAGAAAAGATTGATGTAAGATCTTGAAGAAATTGTGTCAACTATGCTAGATATGTCATCCAGATTCAATCTGTAAAACTACTCCACTCTAAATTTGTTTTCAATTTTTCCTAAAATTTTTATTTTTTAACAGAAAAAAAAGAAGGGAAAAAGTTTTTTCCCATGGCTTCAAAGTTTCTGAAAATGTTATATCTCTAGGCAGGTCCAATGCACTGATCAATACACTGACAGACGCAGGGTGATTATTTCCTGTGACACTATATGGTGTACACTGCAGAGGAATGACATGCATGGGTGTCATCTTCTAAAGCCCATGCACAAAAAAGCCCACCTAGAATTTGCCAGGGCCCATGCTGAAAAAGAAGAAGACTACTGGGACTCTGTACTCTGGAGTGATGAGACCAAGTGTGAATACATACCTTCCTTAACCAAAAACAAGCTGGAGTTAGTTGACAGTATCTTTACTGCCTCAGAGCATATACACTATATTGCCAAAAGTATTGGGACACACCTCCAAATCATTGGATTCAGGTGTTCCAATCATCTCCATGGCCACAGGTGTATAAAATCAAGCACCTAGGCATGCAGGCTGCTTCTTCAAACATTTGTGAAAGAATGGGTCGCTCCCAGGAGCTCAGTGAATTCAAGCGTGGTACCGTGATAGGCTGCCACCTGTGAAATAAGTCCATCCGTGAAGTTTCCTTGCTACTAAATATTCCACGGTCAACTGTTATTGGTATTATAACAAAGTGGAAGCAACTGGGAACAACAGCAACTGAGCCACGAAGTGGTAGGCCATGTAAAATGACAGAACAGGGTCAGCGCATGCTGAAGTGCACAGTGGGCAGATGTCACCAACTGTATAGAGTCAATAGCTAAAGACCTCCAACCTTCGTGTGGCCTTCAGATTAGCACAACAGTGTGTAGAGAGCTTCATGGAATGGGTTTCCATGGCCGAGCTGCTCCATCCAAGCCTTACATCACCAAGTGCAATGCAAACTGTCGGATACAGTTGTGTAAAGCATGTCGCCACTGGATTCTAGAGGTGTGGAAACGTTTTGGAGTGATGAATTATGCTTCTCTGTCTGGCAATCCAATGGACATGTCTGGGTTAGGCAGTGGCCAGGAGAATGGTACTTGCCTGACTGCATTGTGCCAAGTGTAAAGTTTGGTGGAGGGGGATTATGGTGTGGGGTTGTTTTTCAGGAGTTGAGCTTGGCCTCTTTGTTCCAGTGTAGGGAACTCTTAAGGCGTCAGCATACCAAGACATTTGGGACAATTTCATGCTCCCAACTTTGTGGGAACAGTTTGTGGATGGCCCCTTCCTGTTCAAACATAACTGCACATCAGTGCACAAAGCAAGGTCCATAAAGACATGGATGAGTGAGCATGGGGTGGAGGAACTTGATTGGCCGGCACAGAGTCCTGACCTCAGCCCTCAGAACACCTTTGGGATGAATTAGAGGGGAGACTGCGGTCCAAGCTTTCCCATCCAACATCATTGCCTGACCTCACAAATGTGCTTCTGGAAGAATGGTCAAACATTCCCATAGACACACTCCTAAACCTTGTGGACTGCCTTCCCAGAAGAGTTGAAGCTGTTATAGCTGCAAAGGGTTGAACTCTACAGACTGAGACTAGGATGCCATTAAAATTCATGTGCATGTAAAGGCAGGCTCCTCAATACTTTTGGTAATATAGTGTGTGTGTATATGTGTGTGTGTATATATATATATATATATATATATATATATATAAAACAATCTCTTAGGGAATACAGAGTTGGATTAATTTGTGTCTTTTATACCTGATTGGATTTAAGCTTTAAGTAAGCTTTAGTAGGGATTTTTAATGTGAACCTGTCCTTATGCCCATTAAAGCAAAGCAACAGGTCCTATGCCTTCCTGTTTACTAGTCACAGCAAGGAGTATAATGCCCTTTCTGAGCTTTGTATAAAGCAGGCCATAGACAGATCAAATCTCGGCCAGTTTAGCAGGGACTGGCTGAGATTCGAATCATGTATGGGCAGGCTGAATGTGCCCAAGTTGATCAATCGATCAATTTGAGTAAAACCAGCCTATCGTATTTTACATGCAATTATTGCTTGCAGCTATTATAGCTGCTAGCAGTAATCACTATGTTCTGCAGGTGGGGGTGGCTCCCCCCACCAGGAGAACACAATGGCAATGGATTCCCCCATGGGAATGAAAATTGCTCCATCTATGACCAGCTTTAGTCTGTGTTGGAGACATTAGTAGGTAAAGCGATTGTAAAGCCTAAACTTTTTTTTTTCAGATAAAAAACATGTTATAAATACTGTATCTGTTCTATGCAATAGAATTGCACAGAGAGACCCTGATCCTCCTCTTCTGGGGTTCCCCGCCAGCACTCCTGGCTACTCCTTTTCTCGGTGTGCCACCCGAGCCACGCTGCCTGTATCCATAGACACACACTGTGTGGGGTTGGCCCGCCCCCTCTCCTTCACCACAGGATTTGACTCCCATGGCCTCAGCAAAGCCTGTGAGAGCAGGGAGAGCTGATATAGATGGGCACAATGCTAGACTGAGTGAGGACTCAGGTAAGTATACGGGGGTGAGGGGGGAATATTACTACCTAAGCATGGGACATCCTGTCCTCCTGAATGGGCATTGGGGGGTCTATGAGGGGAAAACATTAGATTCTGGAAGCCATCTTTAGAATAAGGGGGCTGGCAGATATCCAACCACCCCCCTAGGTGAATGCATATGGGTACATGGTACCCCTTGTTACTCATTCACAAAAAAAGTGGAAAAGTAAATAAAAATACCCACACTGTGAAAAGGTTTATGGAGTGAATTGGATCATGCTTCACTGGGATTTCCTGCCTTCCTATGGACCAACTGTGGGTATAGGATGGTGTATATGGAGGTTTTCTATTAGTGTTTTATTTTTATTTTTTTTATTGGTTGAACTAAATGGACTTGTGTCTTTTCCTCAACCTGACTATGTAACTACACTGCATCATACATAAAACTCAAGGGTAGCAACCACATTCTATGTTTGAGGTAAATGCCCCTGTGCTTAACCACAAAGAAATCCATACAAATCCAAAAAAAGTTATGGAAGTACTCACGAGTCTTGCAGAGGAGGTTGGTCAAAACAGCAGCGTTTTGTGGTCGCACTGTATATAGTTGTAAACTGGAAACATAGGGAAAATAGGATTTCTATTTGAAATGCATTTCATGCCCCAAAATGCATAGTTTTGCTACGTGAAAATGGATATTTGTAACTAGTAAGCAAAATGGTAGTGTGACAAGAACACCCCTACCTGGAAAAAGAAGGTTACTAGGTGATCCACGCGGAGTAATATAATTTCAAAAATATTCCAAACAATACTTTATTTGATCACATAGATCATAAGGAGGTTAAACATGAGCACGGTGTACATATGAAAAAATAAATAAAATCATGTTAAAAAGCACTAGGCGTCTTCAGTTTCGGGTCATCTTAGCAAATAGAGTACCATAAGGCAGAGTTATATAGTGGTGATGTAGTTATCCTGGGTTTCCATGGGTTTTCATCTAGTATTCAAATGAACCATGTATTCAGCAGATGTGTTCCCAATATATGTCAGGTATCTCCTGGTATGAAACAGCTGGAACACAGAAATACATAGTGTATATATAGAAGTATGAAAACCAAAAAACCAAAACACATCCAAAGTTCACCAGACCTCCCTCTACAGTAGTCAATGGATACTACTATTACCTTCTCAATAGTGAAATTAACAGGCCAACTTCTCAAATGTAGGGACTTCCTGGATAGCCACCCCAAGTGAAACAGGGTCCACAGTACCAAATGATTCTGAGGATATACAGTTGCAAGAAAAAGTATGTGAACCCCTTGGGATTACGTGGAGTTTTGCATGAATTGGGCAAAAAGTGTGCTCTGAACGTCATCTATGTCACAACAATAGAAGAACACACTCTCCTGAACATAATACTACAAAAACATTAGATGTTGCCATAGTTTAATTGCACATAACATTTAAACATTCACAGTGCAGGGAGGAAAAAGTATGTGAGGCCCTAGCTTAATGACTTCTCCCAGACCCAATTGGAGCCAGGAGTGAGCCAACCTTGACTCCAATCAGTGTGATGATATTGGATGTGTTGCTGACAGCTGTCCTGCCCTTAAAAACACACACCTGTTTTGGGTTTACTGGTTTCAAGAAGCACTGTCTGATGTGAACCATGCCTCGCAGAAAAGAGCTCTCAGAAGACCTACCATCAAGAATTGTTGACTTGCATGAAGCTGGAAAGGGTTACAAAAGTATCTCCAAAAGCCTTGATGTTCATGTGTCCATGGTAAGACAGACTGTCTACAAATGGAGAAAGTTTAGCACTGTTGCTCCTCTCCCTAGGCGTGGTCGTCCTGTAAAAATGACTGCAAGAGCACAGCGCAGAATGCTGCATGAGGTAAAGAAGAATCCCAGAGTGTCAGCTAACGACCTACAGAAATCTCTGGCACATGCTAACATTTTTGTTGACACATCTACAATAAGGAAAACATTAAACAAGAATGGAGTACATGGGAGGACACCACGGAGGAAGCCATTGCTGTCCAAAAAGAATATTGCAGCACGTTTGAAGTTTACAAAAGAGCAACTGGATGTTCCACAGCACTACTGGCAAAATATACTGTGGACAGATGAAACCAAGATTGAGTTGTTTGGGAAGAACACACAACACTATGTGTGGAGAAAAAAAGACACACCACACCAACATCAAAACCTCATCACCACTGTAAAACCTGGCAGAGGGAGCATCATGGTTTGGGGCTGCTTTGCTGCCTCAGGGCCTGGACGGATTGTTGTCATTGATGGGAAAATGAATTCCAGAGTTTATCAAGACATTTTGCAGGAAAATGTACGACCATCTGTCCGCCAACTGAAGCTCCGCAGAGGATGGGTGATGCAACAGGACAATGACCCAAAGCATACAAGTAATTCAACAAAACAATGGCTGCAACAGCACAGAATACGCCTTCTGGAGTGGCCCAGTCAGAGTCCTGACCTCAACCCGATTGAAATGCTGTGGCATGACCTTAAGAGAGCGATTCACACCAGACATCCCAAGAATATTGCTACACTGAAACAGTTTTGTGAAGAGGAGTGGTCCAAAATTACTCCAGATCGTTGTGCAGGTCTGATCTGCAACTACAGGAAACGTTTGGTTGAGGTTATTGCTGCCAAAGGAGGGTCAACCGGTTATTAAGTCGAAAGGTTCACATACATTTTCCTCCCTGCACTGTGAATGTTTACATGTTATGTGCAATTAAACCATGGCAACATCTAATGTTTGTGTAGTATTATGTTCAGCAGAGTGTGTTCTTCTATTGTTGTGACTTAGATGACATTCAGAGCACATTTTATGCCCAATTCATGCAAAACTCCACGTAATCCCAAGGGGTTCACATACTTTTTCTTGCAACTGTATATAGAAAAATAATAATGATACATATAAAAATCATGGGCATCAGGTCACCCTGAAAACAGGACACACATAAAGTGGGTATATTACCATGAATGAAGATCAAGAAGACTTCTGTCGACTTGAAATAAGACCAGGTCCTTGATGCTTTTCCAAGATACATGTAGGGGTGGGAAGCCAGGTAGTCACAATACATGGATTCCAAACACATAAACTGTGTATATGGCGTATAGCAGGCTATGCAGGCCTGAGTTTTTAGACCCAATGTAGGGTTTCCAAAAATTACTCAAAATGAGAAGATTATTGCTCCATATACTATGTATATAGCATGTAACAGGCTGTACAGGCCTGAGTATTTATACCCAATAAAGGGTTTCCAAAAATTACTCAAAATGAGAGGGTTATTGCGGTTTCATGAGGATATGGCTATGTCACAGCACAAACCCTGAATAGGATAGCGTATATATATATATATGTAGATCGTCCTCAAAAGAGGATTTACAAAAAATTCCCCGAATACACAGGGTAATTTAGGCCCATATAGCATGCCCTTTTAATACCATAAATGCTCTATAGATCTCAACAGCCGTAAGCTGAAATAACTTGCCACCGGTGGAAGATAAATTTCCCTGAAAGATTGCCGTTTGCGAACCGCTGCAATAGTAGCCTTATGGTAGTTTTCAGAGGGTCAAGGGCCTTCCTAGCAGAGAGCTGTGACACCGCCGTTCCTTCCCGCCTCGTGGGCGCCGCACCCAGTGAAGACGCCGAGCGTAGTGACGTCAATACGTTGACGCGTTTCGTCCGCCAATCACCGCAGACTTCGTCAGAACTGGGAGGGGACTTCAGTACTTCGCCTTATATGGTGCTCTAATTGCATACCAAAGAGTCTCCACCTCGCCATCTTGTGTTGAAAGAGTATCACTACATTGGAATGATCCAAAGTGAATTAAAACACATATATAAATTTAAATTTAAAATGGTTGCTGGATATAGAAGGAAGGAGCCTAAATGTTAACAGTCAGATCAACTTCAAAAAAAGGAATTAATGATAAAGAGGAGATCAATATTAGCACAATACTTATTCTAAAGAGGAGAACATCAAGACCAAATCCCATTATCTCAGCTTCAATATCAATCCAATTATTATAAAGATTTTGTTTTTATTATCTAAAGGAAATAGGATCAAGTACAGGGTTAGGTTCATATTTTGTCCAAATATGTCCATATTCAATTCACATAAAAGATACCACAGTATAAATTATAGCTTGGGATATATAGGAGGTTCCAAAAGACTCATTTAAAAAAAAACCCAAAGTTAAGTTCTGTATTGAGTCCGTATGGGGCAAGTGCTCCCAGGGTATAGATCCAGAATTTTTCCTTTTGTAGGAGGACTTTATCAAAGTCACCCCGACGAGCTGAAATATTTAACAGAAAGATCCCTTTTACTTTTAGACCATCTGTTTTGCCCCCATGAACTTCTTTGAAGTGTTGAGCCAATGGATTTTCTTTTTCTCCCTTTCTAACATTACTATTTTTATTTCTGATATCTCTCAGATGTTCACCAATCCTCGTCCTAAGGTTTCTTTTAGTTTTACCTATATACATCTTCTTGCAAGGACATTCTATCATGTACACTATTTTGCTACTTGAGCAATTGATGAAGCTTCGTATTTGGAATATCTTAGAGTTATCATTATTAAAGAACTGATTAGACTTATGCACAAATGGACAAATCTGACAATGGCCACAGGGGAACATTCCATATACCCCAGTCCTCCTCGTTAACCAATTTCTTTGTGGTGCCCTCTGGAATTCTGATTGTACTAGTATATCATTTAGATTCCGAGTTCGTTTTGCTACCATTTGGGGGCTCTCTCCTACTACTTTGGCTATCTGCGGATTTTGAGTTAATAAGTACCAATGGGAGTCCAGGGCCTTCTTAACCTCACCCCATTGTTGTCCAAATTTAGTTATAAATCTTACCGGTTGGTTTTCAAGGTTCTCAGCTAACTTTAATTTTGGTTTATTTATCAGTTCCTCTCTTGTTTTACCGAGGGCTCTTCTTTTTGCTCTTCTTAAGGTTCTATGTGAATAGCCTCTCTCTCTGAACCTCTTATATAGCTGAATAGATTCATATCTATACTCCAGATCTTCTGTACAGTTTCTTTTTATTCTCTGAAATTGACCAATGGGGATTCCTTGTTTTAAACTCCTTGGATGATAGCTATTAGCATGGAGAAGTGTATTAGCCGCTGTTTCTTTTCTAAATGTTTTAGTGACCAATTTATTTCCGTAGATAGAGATTGACAAATCCAAAAAAGTTATCACCTCTCTATCTACTGTATAAGTAAGTTTGATGTTTCTATCATTCTCGTTCAAGAATTCCATAAACCTTTTAAGCTCATCAATACTACCATCCCAGACCATCAGGACATCATCAATATATCGCAACCAAGTTATTGCGTATTGGTTATAGGGAGTAGAGGGATATACTAACTCCTCTTCCCATAGACCTAGATGCAGACATGCAAATGCCGGGGCCCAAGGTGCTCCCATGGAGGTACCACATATTTGCTGGTAAAAGGAACCCAAAAACTGAAAACAGTTATGGGTCAGCATAAAATCCAACAAGTCCAGTATAAATTCATTTTGAGCCTCCATTTCAGGAAAATGTGTCTCCAGAAAGTGGGCCACAGCTTTTTGTCCCCAGGTATGTGGGATAGAGGTGTATAATGATTCCACATCAATGCCGACCAGGAGTGCACCTTTTGGCACTTTTACATTTAAGATCTTTTTAAGTACATCTCCCGTGTCTTTTACATAAGATCTGAGTTCAAAAACCAGATCCTTGATTAAATCGTCTACAAATTTGCCTATTGGTTCCAAAGGGCCACCAATGGCCGATACTATAGGGCGTCCCGGTGGTTGAGAGGGGTTTTTGTGTATTTTTGGGATTACATAGAAGGTGGGAATATTGTATACATCGACTGTCAGCATATCGCATTCCCGTTTGGTTAATAAATTTGCTTCATGTGCCAATCCCACTTTTTTATTTAAATCAACCACAAGTTTTGGGAACGGGTTATTATGTAGTTTACGATATGTATCCTGGCTCTTCAACTGTCGAAGTACCTCCTTCTCATATTCCACACTCTCCAGTAATACTACATTTCCCCCTTTATCACTCTTTTTGATCACAATATTTTTAGCATTCTTAAGTTCCCTAAGGGCTATTCTTTCACCCCTCGTGAGATTATCAAAGTTCCTCATTGTCCAGTCTATTTTCCCCAGGTCATCGTGTACTAGATCTAAAAAAGTACTTAACCATTTATTTTCCCTAATGTTGGGCATTCTTCTAGAAGGGGTTTTAAGTCTAGTGTGTCTTTTCCACTTATTAGAGACATCCTCCTCCCCAAGCTCACTTTCTGTAAGAGTCTCCTCAGAGAGGTTAATAAGATCTCTCAATGCCTGTTGTTCCCTCTCTGAGTTGAGATCGTAGGGATTTTGTCCTTCTCTAGATAAATATGGAATTCTCAGAAGGATCTTTCTCAGAAACAAATTTAGGTCTTTATAGACCTCAAATAGGTCCATTTTATCCGTAGGGGAGAAGGTTAAACCTTTCCGCAATAGATCATAATGTCTTTTTTTCAATACAAATTTGGAAAGATTTATTACCTTAAGATCATTGGTTCCCCCCTCTAGGTTGATCTTTATCTCTTGTGCTTTCGGGTACGGTTTTGATTGGGTAGTTTTAGGGTAGCTAGAGTACTTCTTTCTTCCTTTGTCCCATTGATTTGTTTGTTTGTTTGTTTCAAAATTCCCTGGTTCTCGCCAGCTGTCTTTTCTTCTAAAAAACTAACCGATCTCTTATAACTTTCATCATCATCTTCACTCATTGACGAATATCCTCTATTATTCCTAGAGAAATGTTTTTTACGTTTTGATCGACTTCTTCCTCTACTATTTGTTAGATCGAATATCTCACCTTTCTCCCAATCCTCTAAATCTCTTCTAAATTTTTGTTGTTTCGTAAATTTCAGATTTTTTTGTATTTTTTCTATCTCTTTTCTAAGAAAATCATTGTGTTTATCAAATTCAGCATCGTTCTTCAGGGGATCAAGTGATTTTGCACTCTCATTAATTTCATTAGAGAGTTCATTCAATTGAACCTTCTCTTCTTCCACAATTAGTCACATGATCTCTATGCCATGCTTTATACAGACCTCTTTCCACTTTTCCAGAAATCTGGAGGTGTGAAGATGTTCTGCTGGAATTACCCTTTCTCTTAATCCCCTAGGAACAATCCCTCTCTCTATATATGATTCAAGGGATGTAATATCCCACTTTCTATTCAAATATTTAGTAGTTAATTTCTTATGTAATTTAAACTTGGTCTTGATGTCACCCTCATTTCCCTCTACTTGGGGATCTAAATTCTTTGTAAACGCAGACCTAATTTCTGCATCCATCTCCTCATTGATCTGATAGGCCATTATCTCCTTAAGTATTTTTCCTTCTATAAAAGAAAGGAGAATTACAACCTTTCGTATAAATCTAGTCAAAAAATATATCAATAATCCAGCAAACAAAGTACACCATGCTGATGTTTAAACTGAATCCAGACCTCCCGGGGTGGCGGAACAGGTTATAAGAACCTTTAAGGAAGCATATCACAACAATAAAACACAAACAGGCCACCCAGAATGACACGTATAGCTGGTGTCATTGACTTATCTCCGACTCACTTGTAAGATTTATAACTAAATTTGGACAACAATGGGGTGAGGTTAAGAAGGCCCTGGACTCCCATTGGTACTTATTAACTCAAAATCCGCAGATAGCCAAAGTAGTAGGAGAGAGCCCCCAAATGGTAGCAAAACGAACTCGGAATCTAAATGATATACTAGTACAATCAGAATTCCAGAGGGCACCACAAAGAAATTGGTTAACGAGGAGGACTGGGGTATATGGAATGTTCCCCTGTGGCCATTGTCAGATTTGTCCATTTGTGCATAAGTCTAATCAGTTCTTTAATAATGATAACTCTAAGATATTCCAAATACGAAGCTTCATCAATTGCTCAAGTAGCAAAATAGTGTACATGATAGAATGTCCTTGCAAGAAGATGTATATAGGTAAAACTAAAAGAAACCTTAGGACGAGGATTGGTGAACATCTGAGAGATATCAGAAATAAAAATAGTAATGTTAGAAAGGGAGAAAAAGAAAATCCATTGGCTCAACACTTCAAAGAAGTTCATGGGGGCAAAACAGATGGTCTAAAAGTAAAAGGGATCTTTCTGTTAAATATTTCAGCTCGTCGGGGTGACTTTGATAAAGTCCTCCTACAAAAGGAAAAATTCTGGATCTATACCCTGGGAGCACTTGCCCCATACGGACTCAATACAGAACTTAACTTTGGGTTTTTTTTTAAATGAGTCTTTTGGAACCTCCTATATATCCCAAGCTATAATTTATACTGTGGTATCTTTTATGTGAATTGAATATGGACATATTTGGACAAAATATGAACCTAACCCTGTACTTGATCCTATTTCCTTTAGATAATAAAAACAAAATCTTTATAATAATTGGATTGATATTGAAGCTGAGATAATGGGATTTGGTCTTGATGTTCTCCTCTTTAGAATAAGTATTGTGCTAATATTGATCTCCTCTTTATCATTAATTCCTTTTTTTGAAGTTGATCTGACTGTTAACATTTAGGCTCCTTCCTTCTATATCCAGCAACCATTTTAAATTTAAATTTATATATGTGTTTTAATTCACTTTGGATCATTCCAATGTAGTGATACTCTTTCAACACAAGATGGCGAGGTGGAGACTCTTTGGTATGCAATTAGAGCACCATATAAGGCGAAGTACTGAAGTCCCCTCCCAGTTCTGACGAAGTCTGCGGTGATTGGCGGACGAAACGCGTCAACGTATTGACGTCACTACGCTCGGCGTCTTCACTGGGTGCGGCGCCCACGAGGCGGGAAGGAACGGCGGTGTCACAGCTCTCTGCTAGGAAGGCCCTTGACCCTCTGAAAACTACCATAAGGCTACTATTGCAGCGGTTCGCAAACGGCAATCTTTCAGGGAAATTTATCTTCCACCGGTGGCAAGTTATTTCAGCTTACGGCTGTTGAGATCTATAGAGCATTTATGGTATTAAAAGGGCATGCTATATGGGCCTAAATTACCCTGTGTATTCGGGGAATTTTTTGTAAATCCTCTTTTGAGGACGATCTACATATATATATATATACGCTATCCTATTCAGGGTTTGTGCTGTGACATAGCCATATCCTCATGAAACCGCAATAACCCTCTCATTTTGAGTAATTTTTGGAAACCCTTTATTGGGTATAAATACTCAGGCCTGTACAGCCTGTTACATGCTATATACATAGTATATGGAGCAATAATCTTCTCATTTTGAGTAATTTTTGGAAACCCTACATTGGGTCTAAAAACTCAGGCCTGCATAGCCTGCTATACGCCATATACACAGTTTATGTGTTTGGAATCCATGTATTGTGACTACCTGGCTTCCCACCCCTACATGTATCTTGGAAAAGCATCAAGGACCTGGTCTTATTTCAAGTCGACAGAAGTCTTCTTGATCTTCATTCATGGTAATATACCCACTTTATGTGTGTCCTGTTTTCAGGGTGACCTGATGCCCACGATTTTTATATGTATCATTATTATTTTTCTATATACAGTTGCAAGAAAAAGTATGTGAACCCCTTGGGATTACGTGGAGTTTTGCATGAATTGGGCATAAAATGTGCTCTGAATGTCATCTAAGTCACAACAATAGAAGAACACACTCTGCTGAACATAATACTACACAAACATTAGATGTTGCCATGGTTTAATTGCACATAACATGTAAACATTCACAGTGCAGGGAGGAAAATGTATGTGAACCTTTCGACTTAATAACCGGTTGACCCTCCTTTGGCAGCAATAACCTCAACCAAACGTTTCCTGTAGTTGCAGATCAGACCTGCACAACGATCTGGAGTAATTTTGGACCACTCCTCTTCACAAAACTGTTTCAGTGTAGCAATATTCTTGGGATGTCTGGTGTGAATCGCTCTCTTAAGGTCATGCCACAGCATTTCAATCGGGTTGAGGTCAGGACTCTGACTGGGCCACTCCAGAAGGCGTATTCTGTGCTGTTGCAGCCATTGTTTTGTTGAATTACTTGTATGCTTTGGGTCATTGTCCTGTTGCATCACCCATCCTCTGCGGAGCTTCAGTTGGCGGACAGATGGTCGTACATTTTCCTGCAAAATGTCTTGATAAACTCTGGAATTCATTTTCCCATCAATGACAACAATCCGTCCAGGCCCTGAGGCAGCAAAGCAGCCCCAAACCATGATGCTCCCTCTGCCAGGTTTTACAGTGGGGATGAGGTTTTGATGTTGGTGTGGTGTGTCTTTTTTTCTCCACACATAGTGTTGTGTGTTCTTCCCAAACAACTCAATCTTGGTTTCATCTGTCCACAGTATATTTTGCCAGTAGTGCTGTGGAACATCCAGTTGCTCTTTTGTAAACTTCAAACGTGCTGCAATATTCTTTTTGGACAGCAATGGCTTCCTCCGTGGTGTCCTCCCATGTACTCCATTCTTGTTTAATGTTTTCCTTATTGTAGATGTGTCAACAAAAATGTTAGCATGTGCCAGAGATTTCTGTAGGTCGTTAGCTGACACTCTGGGATTCTTCTTTACCTCATGCAGCATTCTGCGCTGTGCTCTTGCAGTCATTTTTACAGGACGACCACGCCTAGGGAGAGGAGCAACAGTGCTAAACTTTCTCCATTTGTAGACAGTCTGTCTTACCATGGACACATGAACATCAAGGCTTTTGGAGATACTTTTGTAACCCTTTCCAGCTTCATGCAAGTCAACAATTCTTGATGGTAGGTCTTCTGAGAGCTCTTTTCTGCGAGGCATGGTTCACATCAGACAGTGCTTCTTGAAACCAGTAAACCCAAAACAGGTGTGTGTTTTTAAGGGCAGGACAGCTGTCAGCAACACATCCAATATCATCACACTGATTGGAGTCAAGGTTGGCTCACTCCTGGCTCCAATTGGGTCTGGGAGAAGTCATTAAGCTAGGGCCTCACATACTTTTTCCTCCCTGCACTGTGAATGTTTAAATGTTATGTGCAATTAAACTATGGCAACATCTAATGTTTTTGTAGTATTATGTTCAGGAGAGTGTGTTCTTCTATTGTTGTGACATAGATGACGTTCAGAGCACACTTTTTGCCCAATTCATGCAAAACTCCACGTAATCCCAAGGGGTTCACATACTTTTTCTTGCAACTGTATATCCTCAGAATCATTTGGTACTGTGGACCCTGTTTCACTTGGGGTGGCTATCCAGGAAGTCCCTACATTTGAGAAGTTGGCCTGTTAATTTCACTATTGAGAAGGTAATAGTAGTATCCATTGACTACTGTAGAGGGAGGTCTGGTGAACTTTGGATGTGTTTTGGTTTTTTGGTTTTCATACTTCTATATATACACTATGTATTTCTGTGTTCCAGCTGTTTCATACCAGGAGATACCTGACATATATTGGGAACACATCTGCTGAATACATGGTTCATTTGAATACTAGATGAAAACCCATGGAAACCCAGGATAACTACATCACCACTATATAACTCTGCCTTATGGTACTCTATTTGCTAAGATGACCCGAAACTGAAGACGCCTAGTGCTTTTTAACATGATTTTATTTATTTTTTCATATGTACACCGTGCTCATGTTTAACCTCCTTATGATCTATGTGATCAAATAAAGTATTGTTTGGAATATTTTTGAAATTATATTACTCCGCGTGGATCACCTAGTAACCTTCTTTTTCCAGGTAGGGGTGTTCTTGTCACACTACCATTTTGCTTAGTATGTACCTTTTGGGTTTATGGATCCACACTTATACAAGTGAGTCGGAGATAAGTCAATGACACCAGCTATACGTGTCATTCTGGGTGGCCTGTTTGTGTTTTATTGTTGTGATATTTGTAACTAGGCCCTTACGGATAAATTCAGATTAGGTACGTTAATGCAATGCGTTACTTTGTGTTGAGGCATGCTGCATTAAGGCAGCCCACTAATTTTGCTGGATAGCCTGTTTACAGATACCAACAGCCCAAATTGAATGGGTTACCTGAATTGAATGAGTCCTAACAGGAATAATGCATCATCACAAAGCAAAGTTTTAGTTAAAAGGGGAAGCCTAAAAAAGGAATGATTATAGTTTTCTTTCATGTATTCATTTTTATCCAAGTTTAGGTTTCAGAGGGTCTGTTATTTGTCAGCACCGCTCTTTAGTGAGTTAAGTTTGCTTTCATTTTAGTTCTGATTGAGGAAAATGAGGATTGATGAAAGCTATATATTCTTCTATTGAATGTATACTGTATGTCATTATGTACTTGTTTATTACTTTGCTATAATTTTTTTTGAAGACGGTGTAATACCAGATGTTATTGAATATTGGCAAAGTATTAATTGAATAGTTTCATGTGGGTCACTAGGTTAAATCTTATATGCAATTACATGAAAAGGGAAAATGAGAACCAACAATTGCATTCTATCAGCCAAGTTACAATGCTTTGATAATATTGCCAAGTTAGATTTTGCTTTCACTTTATAGTCTTTCATTCTATCTAATAATGAACCTAGTGGCAGAATTTCCAAACATGTATATTTAGGAATTTGTACAGTCTGCATACAGATTTAAGCCAACCGTATGTATTCTAGGTTTTTGCAATCATTGCATGCCGTTGTTCATCAGATGCAACAAACAAGTAAAGCACAGAATGACCAATAGCAAAGTTAGGTGAACATATTTTTTTTTAAGTATGTTCACTATGTAAAATTAAACTGTGTTTGCTTATCCCCAAAGAACCCCCAGTGGCACTTTATTGCAGCAATAAGGTCATACATATATTCAAGGAGACATTATAATAAAAAATATTTTTTGTCAGCTTTATTACATATACATTGCATATACATTTTGTTTACAATGTTAGATACATTGTAAAACAGACATTGCTCTGACAGTGTTCTTACAAATAAACTCTTGATACAAAATAGAAGACCACACAGAAAATAGAGAAAATACCCCGACGTGTTTCAATCATTCCACATTTTAGACTTCCTCAGGGAGCACAAAAAACAGGAGGCTTTCTAGTAAGTATATGAACAATCATAAATGAATATACCAAAAAATAAACAAATCAAAAAGATTTTATCACATGACCAAAAATTAATACTTACAAAAACATATGTTAGAGCAAAAAAAGAGATGGCTTCCAATATTGGAGGCTTTAATCCTTGTTCCGGTGGGGTGCACCATCCAAGAGAGCAAAAGTGGTCAGATGTGGATTACCAGAAAAAAAGGGCTACAGGGGAGCACCAAAGCAACCCCCCAGTGAGACTATGGGTAGTATAGAAAACAATAAATTAAATTCCAAATCGTCAGACCGATTGAATAGACCTGATAAAAAAAAATATACATTCAAGAATGGTCCATAAGGAATATATCGAAAAATGAGACTGACCTTGTCTTGAGCAGGCCAATATATAGAGTAAATGAAGTTTCACTTGGTGATAGATGTAACAACTCAGGGCAATAGAGTGGTAAATTGGGATATTAATTCCTCCAAGGAATGGAAATATGTCAGATCCCATGAGACAGAGACCAAAACGGCACGTAAGACTGTGAAAAATCAAAATATCATGCATGCGATTAGCAGCAATAGCCAATGGTAGTATAGGAGACTACATTAGCAATGCCGTGTGGGAGTAAGAATATAAAAATATCCCAATCACAGGTTGATAGGGTATGGAAATATAAAATATTGTACTGCAAAAAAGATTTATATTGATGCAGATCAAAAAGGAGGGAGAAAGCCTCCTAATTAATAAATATGTAATAATAAACTCTACAGAAAACAAACAGCAAAAGTTGTTGCTCACCAGAGCCACCAGATCCCTAACAGATAGAGAAAATGGTGAGCCTCCATTAGTATAAATTGCATCCAAGTGGTTAACTATAGGTAAAAGCAAATCAGGATCATACATCCATGGAGAGATTAACCAATATATCCAAATAGTGATCTATGAATGGGGTCAAGTATGCATTAAAATATTCATCCATGGTCACAACTAATTGCTTTATAACAAATACATAAAAACAAATGCTCACCAAATCATCAGGATGATATACAGACAGCCTGTGAGTCAGGAAACCAAAGGACAAATGTAAAATGGATGCTCATTAAATAGTGCTGAGTATGGGTGGTTTTGCAATTAGGGAGTGAGTTGGTGCACGTGTCCCAGGTCTGGAGAAGGGGCTAGGGGCGTCGCCATATGGCCACCCCTGCGTCCGTGAGAGAAAAGATCCCCGGCCTCTGCCGCCAACCCCTACCATATGATGGAGATGGGGTTGAGATGTCATGTCCGCACTTGCGCAATGCGTCCTAGAGCGGGGCGCATGCGCGGTAGACCACAGCATCAGGTGCAGTCGTGGGACGGCCCTGGCACGGGAGATTGTCCCGGAAGAACATGCAGGGAGGGGAAATTCCGTTGCATGGTCCTGGGCTAATGGTGGGCCGCAGGAAAAAGGGGAATTCCTGCAGACCCAACCATACCCCGTGCCAGATGCTCAAGAGGATGGCCAACCAACAGAACTGGAGCCAACTCATCCTGGAAGTCATCTGAAAGAAGAAAAATATAACAAATAAAGAAAAAAAATTTTTTATGAAACAAAAAACAACAAAAAAACATGACCAATGTATAAAAATGTATAGAAAGTACATTACACAAAATATAACAAATAATATCAATGGTGCACAACCTCTGTGCCTTTACGCCTGATTACAGGCAATAGATCATTAATATGTGTACAAAGACACACAACAAATATGCATGTATATATATGAGTGAGTTCCAGGGTCCCTGGTCATTCATGAAGTATCAATCATAACACAGGGAAAAAGTTTTACTTGCGGTAAATCCATTCAAAAAATGGCGAAAGGATACTGCTTCATTCAAACCTGGGGGTATTGCATTCTATATATCCATTTCTTTTCTAACTGGTGATTTTATTCCAATCCCCACCTCGATCAGGGATATGAATGCGGTCCAAGGCAATACATTTCACAAGAGGAACTCTATAATTATGAACTAATACTGCATGTCTTGGAAGATATTGATTGCCTATTTGCATGCTGTAGACATGTTTATAAATGTGTATCCAAAATTTTTGTTTAGTTTTGCCAATATAGAATTTACCGCATTCACATGACATGATGTAGACAACTCCTCTAGTCTGACAATTGGCAAAATGTTTAAGGGTGTGGTGAGTGCCATTAGGTAGCAAGATAACCTTCATCTTGTCAATTAAAGGGCAGTATGGACAATTTACACAAGGATATGTTCCAGAGTCCTGACAGTGTTTGTCTCTAGATTTCTCCTTATACTCACTATGGACAAGTTTGTCCCCTAGTGAGCTAGCCTTTCTGAAAGTGATGGATGGGGCGATGCTAACAAATTGTGTTTTCTATGAATGTAGTGAATGTAGCAACAAATCCTGAGAAATATCTGCAATATAGAGAATTGCTTGGCAGGTGTATTGATGATGCATACGTCTCATAGCCAAAGAATTACATTTGGCTGGACACCCAACTCTTTCCCTAATAGCCTTCAGGGAGACATGCTTTACTTTGAACTTGGTGTTCTAAAACCATATATCCACAATATGGCATCTTCCAGAAAAGAGAAGCAGCATAGAATGCAACACCAAAACTCAGTTATTGTTTGATCTGAAGTCACTTTTAACATATAGGGGTGAACTGTTGGGGGGTTGGGTGTAGATTTCAGTGATTAGTATACAAATGTGTACTTAAAACGGAGCTCCACCCAAAAGGGGAAGTTCCGGTTTAAAGAATGGTCCCCAGCTCCCCATTAAGGATTGGCACCTTTGGGGGGCGGGTACCTGAATTTGACAGGTACCCGCTCCCACTATGCTTAGGTGATTGGAAGTGGAAGGTGTCCTCCCTTCCTCCCTCCCCATAGACTTTTGAGACATGTGACAGGTTTCAGAAGACTACAGGACCATTCAGGAAGCAGAGCGCTACTCGCGCATGGGCCATGGGTACCCAACTGTGAAACCGCAAGCTGTCACAGCCGGGTGTCCACACTGAAGATTCCGGTGCCCAGGGAGAGAAGACGGCTGGTAAAATGGGCTGCAGGGGACACACCGCGGGACCGAGGGACAGGTGAGTGTGTGTTTTTTAAAAGTCAACAGCTACAGTTCTTGTAGCTGCTGACTTTTATTTTTTGACAGCGTGAGTGGAACTCTGCTTTAACTACTATATTGTATCAATGCACACAAAAATCTGTAAAGCTCAACTGTTGCATGATACAACTAATTTAAGTAAATGCTTATAAAGGACACCTCTCCAGGCAAGCACACAGAGTGACTGACTATAGATGCACAAGCTGTCCCTGATCCACCTTCTCCCTGCCATTCACACTAACACATACTGTAACTTGTACTCCAGTGTTTTTTTTTTTTTTACAGAACTGAAATAGCTTCTATCCAATTTATTAATTGAGTGTACATATGCTTTAATTATTTTAATCTGTATCATGCATGTTTTTACTCAAACATAAAGGGACATGTTAAGTTTAAGGGACAGTTTCACTGCTTTTTGTCAGTCCTAGAGGTAGCAGAGTTAGATATAAATGGGTCTTCACAAGGGATAACGTTTTTTAAAAAGATATCACAAACTACATATACCTACATATACCTTGTATTTTATTTCTCCCCGTGGGTTGTTATGACTGCATCCTATGTCTGGCAGTGGGACACCCAAAGAACAAAGAAACACTATATATGTTTGTGTCTTAAATACATTTTGAGATGTTTTTTACCAATCAACAGAAACTAGGGCCATGCACAGCCTAACACCCTTCGAGCTAAAGTATACATCAATGGGAGTAATCTTGCCTAGAGAAAATGAAGGGAAGAGAGTAGAGCTTTTCACTTTTGCTGTATTGTTCCTTGATGTCCAAGATATAAAATTGCATTACGGGCCTTTCAGTAGGGAGCAGTAAAGAGGATTGAAAATAGAAAAGAATGTTGTATCTTGATGAGATCTGAGGCACAATGAAATGCTCAATAGTGGGCTTCAAAGGTAATAAATTTTAAGGATATCGTGCCTAAAACTGAACATTGTTGACATAGAAGATTGCAGTAGTATTGAAAACAGTTTGTCTTCCAATCTATAGTGACCTTAACCTTGCTTTTCATGGCTAAAAACATGTTAGTTTTAGCATGCTGCAATCTATTCTTTTGATAGAGCTATAGTCCTTCCCCATATAAGAGAAAATAGATATAGTTTGATATTTCATTTTTAGTTCTGTGTTGACATTACCCTGTTACATCTCGCACAGGAGATTTGCTGCTTCCATTGTTACCATTGATGTCCTTACATAAACTTATATATACTAAAAGCAGATACATTAAAATGCAAAGCTTCTATGAGAGCTATGTATGCAAGCCCACAAGTGTTATCTTTATTATAAGGGTCTAGACTAAATTCTTTTTTTTATTTAACCTTGTGTTATGGCCTCCAATACTACAAGAAATTTTAAATGCCGAGCATGTAGGAAATATAAGCTTTACTACTGCAGAAGAAGTAAATCTACCCTTGTAATTTGCATGTGAAACTAAACAAGCAAGGAAACACATCAATTAACATGCAATACTATGGTACAAGGCTACTATGCCGATAATGGGCTTAAAGTTGAACTCCATTTTTAAATTTTTAGTTATACTTACCCTTCCCACACTCCAGTTCAGTCCTCCACTTCCTACTCTGTCCAGTGTGGTAATCCATCTAGGGCAGAAGGGCAAGCATGTTATTTTACCCACTCCCTGTGAGCCCAGCCTATCATGTACATATCATCTATGAGGTGCATCATCACACAGGTTCACAGCACTTTATGACTGAGTGACACTCATATGTATTTATGTGAGCGCCCCTCAGTCCTGTAAGATAGAAGCCATGTTGCCACCAGAGGAGGAAGAAGAAATGACTGTGGCAGCACCACACCAGCTAGAAGACTGCAGGGAATGGGTGTGTACATTTTTTTTTATTTTCAATGTTTTTATTAATTTATAAACAGGTTAAGAAGACAAGTAGAAATAAATATGCAGTGCTAAAATATATATCTAATAAAGGTAAGTATAACCATATATTATAAGTGTGCACTGATATGAGCGCAAAGATAGTGCAGTGAAAATGCGTCTATGGATGACGTAATAATAATATCGCGACAATGCTAGTGAGTCCAATCACAAAATAATGATGTCCATAATGCAGGGTGATCCGTGCTTTGTGACCATCAATACTAGTGCTAAAATCTGGTGAGGTGATGTACTTACCAGAAGTACATATAATATGCGCATTATATGTATATCCTTATGATGGCGTCATCGGGATCTGGTCCGAGGCTGCGGTGTCATCAGGCTCAGCAGTGGACACACAAGATGATAACTCACACTTGTGGGTCTCACTCCGCTCACAGACTGATCAGGCAGCTCTAAGCATTGACTCCACACTCCCAAATGGCTCCACCTTATGAGGCTCGCAATAAACAAGCCAAGGGCAGAAAATGGTAGGTACTAATAGTGTAGTAGGTTTTATTCAGATGTGAAACAAATCCAGAAAAAAAAAGCAAACAACTCACATGTGGTTAAAAATGGCCTTCCTAACGGCCATGTACAGCTAGCCGTCAATCTGGTGGGCGCTTCGTACAGCAAGCACTTTGTCAAAGGTTAAGAAGACAGGAGCAACAAAACACGCCCACGCAGGAGCCATCAATTGCACATAAAAAAAATAAAATAAACAGTGCTCTAACACCAACAGAGCAAAAGGTACGCCCACACAGGGGCTATCAATGGCACATAAATGACAAAAACACTGACAGTAACTCAAACCTAAGGCAGCTATCCACTGCCACACCAAGAACAAGCAAAAGAAGGAGGAGTACAAAAGGAAAAAGATGACAAGACCAAGAGCAGGGGTCCAAGAATGCCAACACCGAGCAACATCACAACCCCAGACTACCCGGGGGAGCGTGGGAATTTGGGCATATTGCAACCACGGCTCCCATATTTTCAAGAATTTCCGTTGGGAGGCTTTACAGATACTCGACATCTGTTCATTGAGAATCATAGTGGTCATACGGTCCCGCACCCCTGAAGAGGGACAAACGGGCTCTTCCATGCCTGAGCAATTGTTCTAGTGGCCGACAAAAACAAATAGGAAGCCAACTTCTGCTGGTGAGCCAGGAGGCCCAGTATGGGACAATGAAGCAAAGCATACCGAGCATCTCAGCGTATGGAGAGATGAAACAAGTTGAAAAGGAGGCCAAACACAAGAGACTAAAAATAAATAAAACAGTCTCGGGCATGACCACCAGATATGCAATACATCACCACGATGGCCACAACCCCGAAAGCATCGATCACTTCAGCTAGGGTTCGCTCGGGCCAAATGAGCCGGAACCCAATATCAATGAAACAATACTTTGTATGCCGCCTCCAGCGTGGTCGTATTAAATGAACATTTAGCTATAAGCGACCAGGCCCTATTCCAGTCCTCCAGATCCACGACTGCCCCCAGGTTGCGCTCCCACTGAGCGACATATGAGAGAGAAGTATGCGTCGAGCGTCTGTCCAAAGCTGCATAAAAAAGGGAAATAAGGCCCGGGGCCCCCGGATGCTGTTGGCAAAGCAGTTCAAAGGCAGATTTCTGGTACGGGAAAGAGGAAGTGCCTTGCAGTAAGGTCAGCCAATGCCGCAATTGAAGGTAACGAAAAAATTCCGCCGGAGGGACATCCCATGGCTCCCAAAGAGAATTCCAAGTGGGGAAGGACCGATAAGTCAAAAAGTGTCGCACCTGCAAAAAAACATTGACCACCCACCAAGAAAATGCCCTTGGTTGATCTAAACCTGGTGGGAAGAGAGGGTTGTTAATAATTGGGAGCAAAGGTAGGAAAGGTGACATCAGGCCACTGGAGTAACGTACCGAGTCCCACACTTGTAAGTTATGGAGCAAAATCGGACACCGTGCCATAGGGCATAGGGCAGGGGAAAGCCATAGAAGCGTCGATGTCACAATAGGGGCACAATTAGGTAGTTCCAGCAGGACCCAGAGAGGAACGTCCGAGGAAGTGTGCAACATACACAGTGGGGCAATCTGGCTCGCCTGATAATAATTACATTAGGCACCCCAAGACCACCCTGGAGTCTATGAACAAAAAGAGTATTTCTGGAGATTCTGGGGCGCTTATCTGCCCAGATAAAATGCATACTCTTCGCCTGAATCAACCGAAGGAAATGAGGAGGAACCCGCACTGGGAGGGTGCGAAAATAGTATAACAATTTCGGCAAGATGGTCATTTTCACTGAATTAACCCGTCCTATCCAAGACAGGTGCAGTAATTGCCAGGAGTGCTTAAGAGAGGACACAGAGCGAAGCAATGGATAATAATTTGCAGCAAACAATGAGCCATAGGTAGGGGTCAAGTGAATGCCTAGGTATTCAAGAGAAGAGGAAGCCCATTTGTAAGGGAAGTGGGACTGTAGGCGCAAAACCAAATCTGAGGCCAAAGTAATATTGAGAGCGACAGTCTTATCCAAATTAATTCCTGCACATCTTCGGTCGTTTTAGGAATCATGGAGATATGAGCTCTAAGCGCGTCTGAAGAGGGCAAAGGGCCCTGTCATAACTCATTGAAATAATCAGCCAAGAAAGGCACCAACAGGGTTGAAAATTTCTTTTAATAGAGACCGGAGAAGCCATCGGGACCTGGGGCCGCGGTGGACTGTAGAGACTTGATAGCTTGGAGCACTTCCGATATGGTGGCACTGGCGTTGAGGGCCATTTGCGCTGCCTCGGATAATCCAGGAAGTCGAAGATCTTGGAAGAATGCCTCTACCTGAGCCACAGGGAAGGGATCTGGTTTAGCATAAAGGTGCGAAAGGAAGTCTGCAAAATGGGAAATGATCTGCTGGGGATTAGAAGTACAATCACCCGCGGGAAGTTGCAATCGGATCGGTTTATGGGGTTTCCCCACAGAATTGAGTTTCCTGGCCAGCATCGGACCCGGCTTATTAGCACAGGAATAAAATTTGTGTTTGGTCCAATGCACAGACTTTTGGAGCTTCATTCTCTACTGGCCTCTGCGGATGCTCGTTGCGCGGATGGAAATGACTTCCAACGAGCATCCGCAGAGGCCAGTAGAGAATGAAGCTCCAAAAGTCTGTTCTCCTGCTTCTGAGCCGCCGCCAGCTGTATAACATGACCCTGCACCGTAGCTTTATGCGTCTCCCCTAGGGGCACTGCTGAAGAGACAGATCCTGAGTTTTCTATAAAGTATGTGCGTAAGAAAGATTCTATTTGTTGGCAGATAACCTGAGTGGTCAATAGAGAATCATTAATGTGCCAGTGAAAGGGGTGCCGTACTGACCCAGAGAGGGCAAGGAGGAGTACTAGGGGATCATAGTCAGACCAGGGCGAGGAGGGAATAGATATCCGCCTGACCAAAGGAAGCTGCTGGACATGCAGGAATATACTGTATGGTCAATTCTACAAAAACTGTCGTGAGGACTGGAATAGAATGTAATGTTGCGCTTAGTTGGGTGAAGTTCCCTCCAGACGTCCGCCAGCCCCGCTGTCTGCAAGAGAGAGCGCATATGGTCCTCTAGCACTAAGTCGTGAGAAGGGGCCGCCCCCCGGGCAAAGCTCCTATTCAATGTGGAATCCAAGGTGACATTTGAATCTCCCAAAAGAAAAAGACCCTTGGAGTGTCGGGAAACGATGATGCAAAGATGAGAAAAAAATGTATGCTGAAAGCGATTAGGAGCGTAGTAAGAGACAAAAGTAATCACCTGGTCCCAAAGGGTACCCTGCAGGAGCAAATACCTGCCCGTGGAGTCTGCTATATTCCGAGCAGAGACAAAGGGGAGATTGTGTTTCAAAGCCATCAGTATACCCCGGCGATTCTCAGGAGCCAAGGCCATGTAAAAAGTGGGATAATGAGGCGAAAGATACTGTGGGGCCAAGGACTGAGAAAACCTTGTTTCCTGTAAACATACCACGTCAATTTGTTGTGATTTGAGGTGATGAAAAACTTTAACCCACATGTGAGGCGAATTGTACTCAGATGTGAATTGTACATTTTGTGAATGTACTTCAAAAGGGGTGAGGCCATGGCGGCATCAGCACAGCACGCTCAGCAGAAAAAGCATAAGTCAGCCAACAATTTCCACTCCTAATGGCAGTCGGTCCATGGCGTCCCGAAACCCTACATATAATAAAACAAAAGCAGAAAAACCAGAGAAGAAAAGAAAACAAGAAAAGAAGAAAATGACACGAGTATGTACAGCAGTAAAATCGCATCACACCAATGGTGATGTGCATCCTACACTTGAAGGATACCAGTTGGGGGTGGCTCTACCACCGGACACATGGCTGTAAATGAAAACATCAAAAACATAAGCCCTCAAGGGGCAAAAAGGCAATAAACACAACATAACAGGGTACCAAAGTAATAAAAATATGCGTTCCATAAGTGAGAACATCTGCGGAGACCTCCCTATTGGAGACCCAGCTAAACTTGGGGGCCAACCCCCTCCAGGAGGACAACTACAGGCCGCTGTGGTACCCCACAAAACAGCCCAAGTGGTCTCCCACCAACCTCCCAGCAGGACCGACACCCAATCAGGGCCTTCCCGGGCCAATCTCCCACCCTGGAGCCCAAGGTAACCATCAGCTTATTCCACCAACGGGAA
Source organism: Staurois parvus (assembly GCF_062004578.1). Taxonomy (NCBI): domain Eukaryota; kingdom Metazoa; phylum Chordata; class Amphibia; order Anura; family Ranidae; genus Staurois; species Staurois parvus. Next base: position 13,106,735 of record NW_028317807.1, read on the forward strand.
CCAGAACAATGTCACCCGGACCCATACATTTTTTATAAATAACAAATGGTGGTGTGCCTTTCCAAGCAATAATCATTCCCAATTTATAACATAAAGGAGTACATAACTGTAAAGAGACAAAATGCTGTAAAACTTAATTAAGGTTTGAAAAGGACCTTTTCATAGTTTGAATTTAAAAAAAAGAATGTTGTTCTCTTATCATGCATTTATTATCCATTCTTATGCGTTCTTCCAGACTATGAAAATCAAATTCTCCCCGAAACCCATATTACTATGGCTGCCTCCTCACTTAATACCACACTTGTTCATTCCTTGTTAGTTTAGGATTATATTTATTTTCTAGAAGTTGATTTCTCTCATGTCCTATTAGTTGGCATAGCCAGTTGCCACCTTTTTGTGCCAGCGTTTGGAATCCAATTTCTATCCAGATAGTGGAAAACCCACAAATCCACATTATGCCAAGTTTCTCTTGAAAGATAATTCATCACCCTCCTTATTACAGACTTTGACCAATGGTGCCATAGCAATCTACACTCTCCAGGTCTCATATCTTTAATTTCTACTTCTATTATGACTCCCAATGCTTCCAGACCAATGACATTTCAATCAAAATGAGAAACCATATTGCGGCAATCCATGGCATCAGAGAATTGCCAAGCTATATGGGTTGCAACTGCTAAGTGTTCCAGAAATGTATTGGCACTTGAAAACTCCTACAAAGTTCTCTATTTATGGTATTATATTCCAGTACTATTGCTAAATATTTTCCTACATGTCCAACCACATGTTTTAAGGGCTGTACAGAAGTTGGCTCGACTAGAAACATTTGGTAGACCTGCCAAACTACATTACTTTCCATTTGAAGATCTAACATCCTCTTAGGTTCCTTCACCACTTCCATTTTTCTTTCCTTTTTTTTTTTCTTCTTTTTTCTTTCTCTTCCTCTCCAGTCTCACTCTTCTGTTTCCTATATTGTGTATCACCCTTTCCCTTTATTTTTTTTCTTCATCTTCTTGCTCTCCTCAAGCCGCTCTGCTCTGTATATGTGCTTTTTAACTTTATTTAGCAATATTCTGTACTGCTCCTGTAGGGTGACCTTTTTCCCTGCTACCTTTATGCTTAAAACCATAAACCTAGACACCGGATTGAGATGTGGGGCATTAAGTCAATTTGAGTCTCTATTTTATTGTTTTATAATGCCCACTAAGTGTATAAATATTATTCGGTCACAGTCTGCCAAATCATTACGGACACACAAATCAGTTACACTTTGCTCAAGTTACCTTAGCTAAATGGAGCTGTTGGCTTACCTTTTTCCATTGTATTGCCTTCTATATTACAAATGTGGTTGGCTAGTATCATAATTTTGCCACTAAATTGTAGGTCCCATTTAAACAGGAAGCTTCCCCAGTCCCTCAAGCCATGACCTTTTGGGTTAAACTAGGCCTTTCTGGCCCTAAAAATACATGCATTGATAAGCCCTACCATACACAAATTATTAAATTTTTTGTAATTTACTATATCTTGTCATCACGTTCCTTTTTAACTGCTAAACTTGGTAATACCAACTTCCATCCAGGATTAGAAGACACAAAGTTAAGCTGTATTTTTTCTTTTAACAAAAATAAAATCCTATTTTTTCACCCACAAATCTTTTATCAGAAACAAATACTAATAGACAGGATACAAACCTTGGTTGCTTTGGGGTAACATTTTCCCTTTACTAGGTATTCCCAGTATACCCCAAAAATAATTTCAGGTTCTGCAATAAGCCCAAGTTGGCCGAGGTCCCCCACTTTTTTTCTTTTTTTTCCTTCTAATCTCTACCTTCTGTAGTGCTAACCCCCTAAACTTTACCTAACCTAGCACCTACTTAGGAGGGTGCTACACTATTATCTCTGATTATTTTTGCTGCTTGTTTCAAAGTGTTGTTTCTTCAAGAAGAGTTGCCAGTGAGGTGCCCACCTCATTTTTAGATACTTTTTGATGATTTTATATATTATACCAGCATGTATGTAATGTATATGTTTTAGTAAAACAAGGACAATATATACATTAAATATACTTATATTTCTTAATATATCCAGAATTATTAAGCTTTAATCTTGTTATTTCTCAGTGTGTTTGTGGTGATTAAGCATTTTAGAGGTTTTAGTATGTGGTGTGATAAATCAGGTCTGGTAAGCAATGCTGGAAGGTTGTTAAAGTCTTATGATGATTTTAACTCCATTTTTCTGCTATGAAGACAGTAATAGGGCTGTTTGATTTGCTTTCAGAGTTCACTGCTTGGAGCTTTATTATTTTGATTATTGCCGCATGTCCTCCTGGCATTTTGCTTTTTGGAGGTTTAGCTATAATATACTGTATATAACAACAAAAAAACTTGGAAATTACATTAAATTGTGGAAACTGTTCTGAGTGATTATGTACAACCTATGCACCTTTATAATCAAATTAGCAATCTGGTAAGGCCAGGTGGACTCTCTTCTGTGAAAGCATACGTGATTGAATATCTCTGTGATGTTTAGCTTTTTATAGCCCAATGCAATAGCCAATATAGCCCATTACAATGGTAGGAAATTTGATGCGATGCGAGTACAAAAACATTTCTGCTTGGCTGTGCTAGGCAACATTGTGCTTTTTTATACTGCCTCTCTCTATTTAAAAGATATCATGAACCCACTCAGTGCCAAGAAGAAAGATATAAGTCAATCACTTGAATCATTAAACTCAAGAGTGTTTTCCTTTTAGCAAGTTTCTTCAGTTGCTGGAGAGCCAGAAGGGACTCATTTTGAAGCCGTCTGGATGGGCTGATCTTCAGATTGCCATTGCCACAGAAGTTGCCACCTGGACCCCATTGAGAAGAAGAAGCTAGGCAAACCTGTAATGTGTCCATGGGCACAGGGCTCTGTTAAAAGCGCTTACCTAAGCACCTGTGTGCAATGTGTGAGTTAGCTGTAGAGTGCTTTACAGGTGCCGTGGTACACCCATCTAGTGGAACCATGTCCCTGAAGACCCCTTAGGAAAGGGGTGCTTATCATTTTGAAGAGTGCAGACCACTTAAGTGAGTTAGTAACTGGTCAAGGGCCACAATGAAGTAAAATGGTTCAGAATGTAGAATTTTTTATTTTGAATAGCATAACGAAGATTTCTAATAACAATCAGGATCATCATTTTCCGTGGGACCAATCCTCGTTGAATGTTTACCCATTGTTTAATCACAACCAGAAAAAAATTTATTTTTTTATGAACTAGCTCACCATTAATCCCACTGTTGCACTCAGTGTGACCAGCCAAAAAAAAGCACCTAACCAGTGTTGAAGGCTTCACTATATCAGGGTCTTTGTAGCCATCCCTTGAAGTGCCAAAAGAAGGACTGTGAGCAATCTAAACAAAAAAACAACAGACCCAGGAAGCGCGCATGCCCTAGTAGTGCATAAACGTCTTTAGTAAGCAAAGATAAAATGACACATACTGCACTCACATGCTTGTGGAATGACACCAAGCTAATCATACAACTGTTGAGAATCCACCTTCAGAACTCCTGTATGGATGTCACTAGATGTAATCCACTCGGCTAGAGACTCCTCTCCCCAAGGAGTAGCTTACTGCAGGAAGTAATATGACTTTGCCTTTGTCTATTGAGCCAGTTTGTGGTAAGGTGTCTCCAGCTATCTCCAGGGCTTCTGTTCAGATGTGTGCTGTTACACATTTATTGTGTTGCAGACACTCTTTGAAGGACACCACAATGCTTTTTTTAAATGTGTCACAATCACATCTCATGGGACTGTGACACAGTGTCCACATTTCCCATCCACAATGAGGTCATGATACATGCTGTATGTGGACATCCTGATAACAATTGCTCAGATCCCTGTCCTCACCTGCCTTGACCGACTCCTGGCAGATTCTCCTTGGACCCTCCTGACGTTCCAGATCATCTGTTCCAAGGACCGGCTTGCCACCCTCCCTATCTTGCTTCAATGGCTTGACTGTTGAAGCCCAGGGCATGAGGGGTAGGTTATTTCTATGTTGTTAAAAGCTAGTAAATTGACTTTTGAGCAGTCTATCATTGCACGTAGAAGGCATATTTCTCAGGGTCGGAGGCAAGGAAATTCTATTACAGGGAGTACTCCATAGAACTGATCCAGTCTTTCCTCCTGATAAGTCTGTATCAACATTTAGCCTTGAGTACCATCATGGTCCAAGTCTTAGTCATATTAATTCTTTTTCAAATACTGCTTGCCCCTCATTCCCTAATGAAGGCCTTTGTTCAGGGTGTTAATCACATTTTTCCCCTCTGTATGCCCACCAGTGACACCACAGGTTCCCTTTTGGGTTCTGTTGCTTCTACAGAACCCCCCCATGTAACTATTAGGGATCTTCCCCTGTCTACCCTCACTTGCAAAATTGCCACTGTCTTCTCATCAGTGAGTTGGAAGCCTTAATCTGTAAAGAGCCGTTTGCTTGTGAAACAGATAGAAGGTTGGTTTGAGGCACAAGACCCCATTTTCCTAAGATGGTTTCTTCCTAACCAGAACATTGTTTTATCATCCCTCTGTCCTTCTCTAAATAATTTTGTTTGTCATGCCTGATGGTCCCTTTAAGGGACTACCTGCTTCATGTTCCACTATCACTAGGTGGATTTGGCAACTCATCATTCATGCCTATTGATTTAAAGACAAGGTTCCATGTTTCCCTCTCAAAGCACTCCATCAGATCAATCTGTGCTTCTTTTCAGCCTTGGGCATCTGTTTCTCAGGTTTTCAAGGCTACCACATGGTCTTCAGATCATACTCTTATTAAGTTTTACCAGGTGAATGGCTCCAGTTGTGAGGTTTTTCAGTTGTCTCTGTAGGCTCTGTGTAGCCTCTGTTAACCCTTTGTATTTTTGGGAGCCTGTTAGCCTTTCATTTGCTGTGTTGCCCAGCCCACATTTGAGCTGCTTTTGGATGTCCCAGTGTATCTAAATTATCCTGTGTCCCATAATGTACAATTAAAAATATAGGATTTTTGACTTACCATAAAATCCTTTTCTTGAAGTACATTAGGGGACATGGGTCCTTCCCTTCGGTTCTTATGATGCAGTCCCAATATTGCTTTCCTATAAAACTATGGCATGCTGGATCTCCGTATATCTGTTTTTTTAGGACAGCAAAAAACTGAGGCATGAGAGAGGGAGACGTTATACTAGGCTAATCCTACAGCATTTATTTGCCCATGTCCAAACTCCTGAAGGCAGCAGCATAACCCAATGCACCTGTGCCCCTTTAATGGTCAATTTTTTTCAGCAGAGCAGCTAAAATGAGCCTGGTAAATGTGAAAAAGAGCCTAAAAGTGCACCTGCTGCTTGTATAGTTTAATTATTAAATTTTCACTTGCAATATTTTCATATTTACCTGACCAAAATATGTTAGATTCCAGGCCTCAACATAATAAAAACTATAGATAAAACAATACAGATTTATTTTATGCTAAACTGTTATTTCAACAGAATACCAGCTTAGCAAACCCAAGAGTCAATAACTGCACAATTTTTAGTCAGTCTTTCATACCAAAGCATCTCTAGGATTACAGGGTGTCCCCCCATACCACTAGGGAAGAGAAATATCTAATAGACTTTTTATGCTTAACAATACAATTTTCACAGCTCCACTCACTGATCATAACACTGAGCTTGAAATAAGTATAAAGTGCCTTGCTAAAGCCCAGTCTTCAACAGTTCTAACAGTTCTTATAAAAAAATATAAGCAAGTATGCATGTCTTCCAATATGTTTAGAAATCTTTTATGAAAAACAAATCAATAAAAGTTAGCATTAATGATTATCAAATGCTATACTGCTAATGTGACATCACTTGAAGAATATCAAGTAAATCAGGTTTGGTTTAAATTTGCATGTTTTTGTTATGAATAAATAGGTAAAACCCTATTCTTTCTATAGTCTCATTATCCTCTTTGTGACCATATCATTAACAGGAAACTCAGCATATAAAATACTTTCTTTACTTTGTGCAATCACTGGAGAATTACATACCTTATGTGTATAGATGAAGAAATTCAGACTTCATTGTATGGTATTGCTGTACTTTGGCTAAACTAGATTTTTTTTTTCTTATAAAACACATGACTCAACTTGGTCCTGATCAGAACACGGTTTCAATCATAGCATGGATCTCATAAAACTATCACCGTGACATTAAATGTGTCAAGAATGCATTTAAATGCTTGAAATATTGTGTGACATGAATTTTTTGCAGCCCACCGAAATGCCCCATTTATGACAGGCTCTATATTTCTACACATGGGTATAATAAAACATTTGCCTAGTCCCATATGGTATGGCAATTACTGATCTGCTAATTCTAGTAAAGTTTGCAGTAAATTAATATCGCAGAGTGCTGGTTAAAAAAAAAAACTTAAAGTGTTTCCATTACCTTGAATGTAAAGCACCTGTTTCCCAATCTCTGCTTAAGACAAATACACTTTTATGAAACATTTCATTTATTGCCGATTCATCATTTTTAACTACTTTGGTTTTTCTTGGACGGTTTGGCAGGTTTAAGCAAAGTGTTGGGAGCTGTAAAAATTGGTAAGGTCTGAGAGCTGCCATTGTACTGCAGTTAGACGTCAAAATCTCTCCAAGATAAACTGCATTCAAGGTCATAAAAAGTAAAGTGTGGGTTCAGTTCATGTGTCAGACTAATGCATACACTTAAATATGTCAATGTGAATCATGTATCTTTTGTCATAAGCTAGTTGCCCCGTAACCCGAATGTAGCTGTTATTGTGTGAATATGGCTGTTACTAATAAAAAAAACTATACTTAAAACCTTACGCTGTTAGAACATTACTGCTGTTTAGAGTGTATGTGACCTCAATCGATAAAATCTCACACAAGCTAAACACGTAAGTGTCATTTTAAAAGTAATTTTCAATATTTTAATATCTACAACTTTATTTAAAAAATACCTGTTATGAGATGACAAAGCTCTGTCCCTGTCTCCCGACTTCGCTTCTGCACTGTCACCCTGTTATACCTGGTTCACACTATCGGGGCTCTAAGAGCCACATTTGAGTGGGCATTTGAGTGCCTGTGTTTCATGCCAGAAAAAAAATCCTGCACCATTTTTGAAAAACAGCATCCGGGAAATTGCATAATGCTTTTGCACAATTTCTTTGTGGTTCCCACAGCTGCGCTGTGTGTTTTTAAAGAGTAGTGTGGTTTAGGTGCAGGAACAGGTGTATTTCCCGAACCTGCAACTACCCGCAATGGTGTGAATCAGGCCTTACAGGTGTTTTTAAGGAAAGTGGCTATTTCAACACCCATTACAGGCATGGTCCACTGTTGTCACCCTCAGGACGCTAGCCCCTAGAAATTCCATGCAGCTATTACTGGTGTGCATGCATGTAGACCACCAAGAACCTGCAGGAGATCAGCAATGATGATGCTGATGGTCCACTGTTGTCACCCTCAGGACGCTAGCCCCTAGAAATTCCATGCAGCTATTACTAGTGTGCATGCATGTAGACCACCAAGAACCTGCAGGAGATCAGCAATGATGATGCTGATGAAACAAAGAAAAAAAAAGGTAAAAACTAATGGCAGTTGTTTATGATACTTTGTGCTTTAGTTAACTAAATATCATTCAGTCAGGGTTCTACATCTACACTAAGGGCCTATTCACACTTTGCCATTCTGGTGTGATTACGATAATATAGGCATGTTATCGTGCAGTGCATTAAAGTGTTACTAAACCCACAACAGTAAAATCAGTCTGTATATGCAGTAAAGCATGCTTGTTATACTCACTGTGGAACTAAGGGGTTAATCCTCTACATTATGTAAAAAGGCCGTTTGATACTGTCTTCTCTGCTCCTCCTCTTGTTCCAATGTCCATGTCTTATCTCCTGATAAGACAGACTAAACCTGTAGCCATCCTGCACACGGTCAGTTTAGTGTGTATTGCTAGAGATGTTTTTTTTTGTTTCTTGGGAAGAATACATGTAATCAGCACAGGACCAGTCAGCACTATCCAGACAGAGGCCAGGGGTTTTGCATCCTCCTAAAGTAGAAAAAAAAAACTCCTCCTATAAGCTATAACCAGTGCATTGCTGAACACTGATAGAAGTCAGAAGACTGCTCTAACTGCTGATGACAAAAAGGTATTTAGCAGTTTATATTTACTAAAATAATTGCACTTCCGTGTTCTGTGTACTGTGAGAGAGTGAATGCATAGTCCTGGGTTTAGTTAAACTTTACTTTTCCTTAAGACAGCCCACTCAAATAAACAGGATGCCAACACACTTGATTAAACAAAAAATAGACATGCTCTAACACCACACAGCATGGTATTATGCTACAGTGCATTTGCAAGGATTGTTGATGTGCAATTAGGAACAATCCCATGTGTATAAGTGACCCTGTGCTGACAGGGTCACTTTAAATATAGATATTTGTAGATCAACCACTGGAGGAAGCTCTAAGTTGCTATAACAGAATAACAATTTCTATCAATAACTGTTGAAACAAGGTAGTGCATTGTTTTCAATGTGTTATCCATAGACCTGTATTCTGCAAAGGAACAGTACATTACTGCCATTATGTAAAACTGTAAAGACTACTAATGAATTGACATACAGTAGGTACACATATTTATTAAATGATACAAATTCAGCTTGTTGGTTGTACATATAAAAAACTTACATATTAATCAGTACATTTATATAAAACCTTGCCATAAACTCCTTCCCTGTCATTTTGCCTTTAAACAGAGATTCCTTTTAAGATAGAGCAATGGCCTTTCCAAAAAAAAGTAAACAGGTACTTTAATACTTAAAGTGGTTCTTTTGTCACAAAGTTTTAATGCATTCTCTGTATTAACATAAAAAACACCCAATACTTTCTTTCCCCCCCCCTCCATAAACACTTGCCTGACTCCCCTCACAAGCCATGTTGTAATTTAATGTTATTGAAAATTATTTTCCTTATAAAACTGCAGCACTGTACTTTTTTGTAATTTTCAAAGCAACATGGTAACTTGGAGGCTTTCTGTACAAGCTAGTGTATGGCGCACCCCACAAATGTAGTTTATTGCTTGGGTGAGGAACTCGGCTCTAAGATACAAGGAAGGAATTAGGAATTCTTTGCAACCGAAATGTTATTGTTAGTGAGATGCTTCCTAAGGGTTAATCATTTCTAAAGGGGATGCAGACACTGCAACTTTTCTCATCAAAACCTTGAAAGTGCACCAGCCAGTTAAAATTAATTAGTCACTCCTATTCAGAATCAGTATCCAAAGACACAAAGTGGAACACACAGTTTTTTCTTCTGAACACAAAGAGGTAGAATCTGCAACAAAGTTTGCTAAATCCTTGCAGTCTACATTGATCACCCACAAGGGATTGCTTTCTCTCAACAAAGGTAGAGTTTCTCTTTAAAGCTGAATTCCATGTATGGCTATTTATGCATAATTACATTGGACCAGCTTGGACCAATATAACTATGCATGTGCTCTGTCTGGCTGATCCCGGTGAAAGCTGAAAATCATTGTAGTAGGCATCGCTACTAGGGTGATTGCCACTGGTTTCAGGGTCCTAGCCGAGTGCCTTTCATGCTGCTTAGTGAACACAGAAGGTCACTTGTTCAGCACGGATGCCATTCGTAGAACAGTTTGCATTTTCTTAACCACTTGCCCTCCAGAGGATTTACCACCCTTCCTGACAAGGCCATTTTTTGCGTTATGGTGCTGCTCTATTTCAACTGGTAATTGCATGGTCATGAAATGCTGTACTCAAACAAAGTTTATGTCCTTTTTTCATACAAATAGAGCTTTCTTTTGGTGGTATTTGATCACCTCTGGGTTTTTTATTTTTTGCTCTGTAAACAATAAAGAGCAAAAAGTTTGAAAAAAAATTATATTTTCTCATTTCTGTAATTCACCATAAATTTAGGCCAAAATTTATTTTGCTATATGTCTTTAGTAAAATAAATCCCAATAAGTATATATTAATTGGTTGTGTGAATGTTATAGCATCTACAAACTATGGTATAGATATTGGAATTTACACAATTTTTTGCTATACGGCGCTGCGCTAGTTTAACTGAAAAATTGTGCAGTCATGTAATTTTGTACATAAATGAAATTTATGATATTTTTCTCTCACAAATAGAGCTTTCTTTTGGTGCTCTTTGATCACCTCTGGGTTTTTAAGTTTTTGCACTATAAACAAAAAAAGATCAAAAATTATATTTTTTAATTTCTGTCTAAAAAAAATATCCAATAAACTCAAATTGTGTCATAAATTTAGGTTAAAAAGTATTCTGCTGCATGTCTTTGGTAAAAAAGAAATCCCAATAACTGCATATAAATTGGTTTGTGTGAAAGTTATAGTGTCTAAAACTATCGTATATATCAGGAGTTTCCATACTTTCTAAGCAAAGGGCCAGCTTACTGTGCTTCAGGCTTTAGTGGGGCTGGGCTGAGGGCAGTGGGAGTAGAATATGCCACGCATCAGTGCCATCATTGGTTTTAATGGGAGGAAAAGCTCCCCATTGTTGAAATATACTGTACAAGAAGAATACCCCATTGATGGTGTCAGTAGAAGGATTAGTGCTACATCATTGGTCTAGTAATGCCCCAAGGGACAGATAAAGGCAGGCAAAGGGCCACAGTCGGCCCCCGGGCTGCAGTTTGGAGACCACTGATATATATACTAGAATTTGCACAGCTTTTACTTTCTGACTGCCTATCACAATTTCTTGAGGTGCTAAAATGCCAGGGCAATACACACATCCCCAAATGACCCCTTTTTGGAAAGTAGACACCCTAAGCTGTCTGCTGAGAGGCATGTTGAGTCCATGGAAGATTTATTTTTTCTACAGGTTTTTGGAAAATTACCCCCAATTTTTTTTTTGCACACAAAGTTGTCATTTAAATGGTATATTGCTCACACATGCCATGGGTATATTTGAAATGACACCCCAAAATGTATACTGTTACTTCTCCTGAGTATGGGAATACCACATGTGAGACTTTTTGGAGCCTAGCCACATACAGGAGCCCGAAATCCAATGATACCTTTGAAAGCCTGATGGTGCATAAATTCCTCATTTCACTTCCTCCCTACCTATCATGGTTGCAAAGACTCTGAAATTCATGAATAACACAATCTCCCCACAAATGACCCATTTCTGGAAAGTAGACACCCCAAGGAATTTAATAAGAGGCATCGTGAGTATTTTGCATATCTAATTTTTTCTCACTAGGTTTTGAAAAAGAAAAAATATGTTCTCGTTTTCATTCTTCATTTTACAGAAACCTGTGACAAATGAGATCTGTAAAATACTCACCATGCTTATTATCAAATTCCTTGGGGTGTCTACTTTCCAAAATTGGTCCATTTGGGGGGGTTGTACTATTCTGGCATTTCAGGGCCTCCAAAACTGGGATAGGTAGTCAGGAAGTGTAATGAGGAAATAAAGCCCTTTTAACCATTAGCCGCCCGGCCTATAGCCGTTTGGCGGGGGCGGCAAAAATGCTTCGCCATTCCGGGTGCACGCCATTTGGCGTGCTCCCGCACATGCACAGTTCGCGCGGTTGCAGAGCCGCGCAGCGGCGCGATCTGTCACCGGCCATGTACCTCGGACACGGCCGATGACAGATATGAGTACCGGCCCCCGTTGCCGGTGCCATGTGACCTGCTGTGACCAATCACAGCAGGTCACATGACAGTTGTATACAATGGATGGCTTCATTCATGCCATCCATTGTATACTAGTGCCTAGCTGTGAATGGTCACAGCAGGTCACATGCACATGTCATGTGATTAGCTGTGGCCAAATCACAGCTAAGCACAAAAAAAAAACCCCAGAATGAATCGATTTCATTCTGGTAAATGCTTGCTTATAGCAAAGTAATTCTTTGCTATAAGCAAATTGTGTAAAAAAAAAAAAAATACTGATTACTTCCCCAAAGTAGTACAATGTTACTATGGTAACATTGCACTACTTTGGTCATAGTAAAATATGAAAAGAAAATCTTAAAAAAAAATTAAAAAAAGTAATAAAAAATTAAAAATAAAAAAATTAAAGAAAATTAAAAAAATATATATATTTTTTTTTTCATACTGTCACCAGTCAGTGTCCCTGTTCACCGCCATGCCAGTTATATGATGACGCTGTACTGCACTGGTGACAGTATGTAAAAATAAAATAGTGAAAATAATTTTTTTAATTTTCCGAAAAATTATGACAAAAAAAATACAACTTAAAAAAATGTGCCATTCCTCTAATGAAGTACGTCGGACTGTCTACTCTGCAAAAAGGGGTCATTTGGGGGATATCTGTACTGTTCTGACATTCTTGGACCTCAAGAAATTAGATTGACTGTCAGTACTTCAGGATTGATCAATTTTCAGATCTATACCATAGTTTGTGAACTCTATAACTTTCCTACAAACTAAAAAATACATCCTAATTTGGGTTATTTTCACCAAAGACATGTAGCAGAATACATCTTGGCCTAAATTTATGAAGAACACTTATTTATTTACAAACTTTTATAACAGAAACAAAGAAAAACATGTTTTTTTTCACAATTTTCGGTCTTTTTTTGTTAATTTAGCAAAAAATAAAAACCCCAGCGGTGATTAAATACCACCAAAAGAAAGCTCTAGTTGTGTGAAGAAAATGGTAAAATTTTAGTTTGGGTACAATGTTGAATGACCGTGCAATTGTCATTCAAAGTGTGAGAGCGCTGAAACGTGAAAAATGGCCTGGGCAGGAAGGTGTAAAATTGCCCGGTATTGAAATGGGTAAAGTCTGAAGGTGCTTATTGGATTTTGGGGTCCTGTACACAGCTAGACTGCCAAAAAGTATCTCACATGAGGCATCCCCATACTTGGGAGAAGTAGCAGAATGTATTTTGGGGAGCAATTCCACATATACCCATGGCATGTATAAGTAATATATCCTTTAAGTGACAACTTTGTGTAAAAAAAAAAATGTTTCCAAAAACTTATGGTAAATAATTTATTCTTCTATTGACTCAACATGCCTCTCAGCAAATCGTTTGGGGTGTCTATTTTCCAAAAAAGGGTCATTGGGGGTGGGGGGCATTTTATGCCCAGCATTAGGCGTTTATGCCACACATCACTTACTCTTCTAACCAACTGAAGACCAATCCCTTTCTGACACTTTTTGTTCACATGAACAAGTCAGTATCTTTTGCTAGGAAGTTACTTTGCACCCCCAAATAGTATATATTTTTATTGCAGACACCCTAGTGAATTAAATGGCGGATGCTGCAATTTTTTTATGTCACATAGTACATGCGCAGCAATTATTCAAACTAAAATTTTTGGGAAAAATACACTTTTTTACTTTGCACAAAAACACAATATATTGGCCAATTGTTAGGCAAAGTATAAAAGATGATGTTATGCCAAGTAAATAGATACCAAGCATGACATGCTTTATAACTGTGCATGCCCTGTGCAATGGCGACCATCTGCATACATTTTTAATATCCATAGGTGACACTTTAAAAGCCTTTACAGGCTACCATTTTAGATTTACACAGGAGTTCTAGTACGAGAATTACTGCCCTCGATCTGATGTTCAGGGCGATAGCTCACATGCATGGTGCAACAGCTGTATACATAACGGCACAGGGCCAATGCTTGTGCACACCCAAATGGTTAACAATAAAAACTGTAACAGAAGCAGATCCTACTACTTCTTCCATTAACCTGTGAAGGGGATATCACTGAAGGATATTGAAGGGGGGAGCAGACCATGGACGGTCACTCTTTCTAACAGACGTTTTGGCCCTTTTGGGTCGTTTCAAGGAGGTAAGGGGGCAATTCAGCCTTTTATGGATTATATCCTATTGGTTGTCATGCATATTCACTATATCACCTGCACTTTCTGAAGTCATGGATTATTTGGTGTTTACGCACCTTTAAACTTTAATTTTCTGGACTATTTTTATGTGACCCTTCAAAAGAGTTATTTTGAATATCATTTTTTGTGATATCACTTTAATAATGTTTATTCTTCATTATATTTTGTCTTCAAATCACTGCACTTGTCACTGTTGTTTGATATTTAATCCCACATTTAGGGATTCAGGACATTTTTTTTTCATTAATTTTTCACTTTTATTTGGCGAATTTATAGCCTCTGTGGTCACCATTATTATCAGTGTGATAATTGATCCCACATTTAGGGATTCACAATTTTTATTATTTATTATTATTATTCATAATATTGCAGTCCTATTAGGATGTTTTTACTCATTATTTCTTTCACTGGCGTTTCCTACAGTATTTATTCACTTTCTCGTCCCACTATGGATCAGTTCACTTTATGATCTGTGAGTGATTGGTTTATTTATTCACTGTATTTCACTGGGGCCAATTAATAGTCACATATACGTTTGATATGAGCTATTTTGGATGATTTTAACTGTTTTTGTGTAATTTATTCTGTTTATTATTGTTTGTTGACTTAATAGATTTATTTTTTTTTTTGCTATTTTGGGATAAACTAGTGTGGGATTACGGTATTATTTGGGGTAGCGCTGCAGCATATTATTCTATATTAATAACACGACAACTATTTTTGTTAATTTTTTTTTAACTTTTTTATGTGTTTTTTTTAACTTCCAGATGGTAGGGTCTCTCAAAATGCGATAGCCAGTTTCCTGAATTACCTAACATCTTTCGAGACCCTGTGCATATATGTGCCCTAGACTGTGCCATGCTGTACCCTATACTAATAGCGTACTAGTGTATGGTGGTGATGGAAGCAGTCCTTGAGGCAGAGACCAGGTTTGCCAAGACAGGAAGGACAAAAAATGCTGGTGGCATGCCCAATTCCCTATTTTCTACAGACACAACATCTTCTTTGGGGTGTCTTTTTGATTGGGGTACCTGGAATGGCATTGGGAAAATGCCTCTCATGCAGCCGGCTAAAAGGGCTGTGATGATCTCTTCTTGGAAATTTTGGAAGGATCCACTTCATTCAGTTTCTTTGTAAAGCACAAAAGCATTATATAGAGCCAATTGAAATTAATAAACAAACACTTTTTTGTACCAGCATCTGGCTTTATGGGAAACTAAGTATGGCTTCATCATCTGGTCGATGAAATCCACCCCTCCCATGTTAAGGTTATAGTCATAGACACAGAGGGACTTCTCAACAACACCAGCTGCCATGGAAATTTTGATGGTCATGTCTGCATGAATGGAAAACAAAACATCCTGTTTTTCCTTCTACTTCACTGCAAGCAATTCATAATTTTTCAAGCAGGCTTTTTCTCCTTTTCTAAGATGGCTATTTACAAGCCATTGGGGGAAGCCCCAGCAATTAGGTTGCGCAGCACCACATGTGCCAATTCCAATATTGTGTAAATGTCTAAATAGTGGCATGCTTGAATAAAAATTGTCCACGTATAAGTGTTACCCCATATGGAAAAAGGGTGACACCAAGTCCCAAACTATCTTGCCACAGCTCCCCATGTAGTCTGGGCATCTGGAGGGCTCCACGTGACTATCTTTTCCCTCATAAATCTGAAAATTACATGTATAGCCTGTTGCCCTCTCACAGGTCTTATACATTTTGACCCCATATCTGGCACGCTTGCTGGGGGGAAATTGTTTGAATGCAAGGCAACCAGAAAAACGAATGAGGGACTCATCAACACAGATGTTTTGCTGGGGAGTGTACACATCTGCAAATTTATGGTTAAGGTGATCTACAAGGGGCTGAATTTTGTAAAGCCATTGTTGTATTGTCATTGAAATGCATAAATCGCATTATATTCTTATATCTATGCCTGACCATGGCAGCAGAGAACACGGGCATATGATGAATTGGGTCTGTGGACCAATACAAACGCAATTCATTTTTTTTTAGTAATGCTCAGTTTGAGGAATAGACCCAAAAAAACTTTAAATTTGGAAACCGAAATAGGTTTCCATGCAAATGGTCTGGCAAGGTTTTCAATTTAGGTTGGAGGCAATACATTATTGTGTATATAAATTAGGATGGTGTGAACCTCCCGCGCTACTATACAACAAAAAATAATAAACTAAAATAGAAACTAAAAAAGATGGTGTGAACCTCACTCTACTATACACCAAAAAATATATTAGATAAACTAAAGAGAGAAGCTGCCAACATTAAATCATATACCCATGATCTGAATAGGAAACAATATTTAAAAGAATGTGGCGCTACTCATAAATCCCAAAAACACTATAATAAAAAATAAAAAGTGCCACTCTAAATAAACCTTGATAAAAAAGTAAATAATATATACAATAGGCCACGTGAATCAATAATATATATAATAATCAAGTGGTCAAGGTGATCCAAATAAAACTAATACATATATACCATAACATAAAATAGTGCATAAACTCAGTGTATTGACAATTTTATATTATACTAAAAATGTGAATACTTCTCAACAATATAACTAACACATATGGTTTAAAATAAATAGTAATAATGCTGAAAAACTGTGGTAACACGTGCAAATACAGTGCAAATACCACACTAAAAAACAACTAAATAAATATAATGTGTAAAAAATGTCACCACTACTGCAATTCCAAACACTCGTGACCAGTGGTGGTGTCACCCACTTATCGGACATTTTACTCATACTGATACTGATGTGAAGGTTGCTATAGTTCTGATATGATCAAAAATATTGATCTGTTCAAACACTATAATAGCAGTGGAGGTTTATTGTGTATGTGAGCATGTTCCTGACAATCAAAGGGTTAAATGTGACGACTGATGTAGTGGCGAGCAATCTGATGCTATCTGGGAGGGATGCTAACTGGAGCTACTGCTATCTGAAGTCACCTGTGACACTAACACAGTAATCAGTAAAAAAAATCTGTACACTGTACTAATGACACTGGTGTCAGGGCAGTGAAGGGGTTAACTGGGGGGTGATCAGGGGGTTAAATGGGACTTAGCTGTGCTTTTACTGTAAAAGTGGGCTGTTTTTACTCACATATATCTTTTTTCTCTCTTTGGAACAGAATGTGCCCAGGGAGAAAAGATTGCACAATTTCCTGTGCCTGTGTTCTGAAAACACAGGTACAGGAAGATCTCTGATAGGGCAGTGATCAATCAGTCCAAACATCACTGGCCTGAATCTGCTGATTGATTGGTGCAGCACCGAATCATGGCACCGAATCAGCTCTTTTGGCTATACTTCTCCTATCAATCACAGGAGTGCAGTTCGTTCTGCACTGCTGTGACCCATTTTCAGCTAGCAGTGGGCTAATGCTTGCTGTCAGCTGACATCACAGCCGGTCCCAACCATATGGTCAGGATCCACCCAATGCCTGAACAAGCAGCTGAGCGAGCCACTGAGAGCCTGAGCCAGCCTCTCCCACCCCCTCCACAGCCAAATGCTCCAGTGAGTGTTGGAGGGACAGAGATCCTGAGACGGACAGAGATCCAGAGACTGACAGTCAGCAACTCTTTGAAGTCTGAAGACCAAGAGCTGAACAATTAGCAGTGTTTGATTGCTCCGTTCTTACAGCTGGAAGGGGACAGATGCAGCATCGCTCTGATGCTGCATCCACCCACTGTAGGTGAGTATATATTTGTTTTTTTTAACTGAAACCTGAACTTCTATTTTAAAGGTGCCAAATTATATTTACATACACAACTGTTGAAATTCCATACATTTATTTGAATTCATATAAAACAATAAAATACAACATGATCTAGCCAAGCATTGCTTCCTTTATATATTACAATATATTCCTCATTAAAAGAAAAGTTTGTTTTACAGTGTATCATTGACCTTCCCACACTAATGTTTACCCTTTGTGTCCTTTATTGTAGTCAAACCAAACAATTTATAGGATTATTATTTTTTATTATTATTAGAGATGAGCGAATCGAACCAGGCAAGTGGAATTCGTTTCGAATTTCAGGAAAAATTTGATTCGTGCCGAATCCGAATATTAGCCAACTTCGGGTGCGCGAATCGGATTTTTCCCGATCGGCCGGCAAAAGTGTCCCTGCAGAGAGCTCCGCTATTTCTGACAGTTCTCTGACAGTTCCTTCACATGTACAGCGGTTGAAACATTGTATCTATTTGTTTCCATTTAGGATACAGATGTTTTTATTCGGAAACAGATACAATGTTTCAACCGCTGTAAATGTGAAGGAACTGTCAGAGAACTGTCAGAAATAGCGGAGCTCTCTGCAGATACACTTTTTGCTGTACTGGAATACTTTTTCTTTTCATTCTTCTTTTCATTCTTCTCATTCTTCTTTTCATTCTTCTTCTTCTTTTCATTCTTCTTTTCATTCTTCTCATTCTTCTTCTCATTCTTCTTTTCATTCTTCTTTTCATTCTTCTTTTCATTCTTCTTCTTCTTCTTTTCATTCTTCTTTTCATTCTTCTTCTTCTTTTCATTCTTCTTCTTTTCATTCTTCTTCTTCTTCTTTTCATTCTTCTTCTTCTTCTTCTTTTCATTCTTCTTCTTTTCATTCTTCTTTTCATTCTTCTTCTTCTTTTCATTCTTCTTCTTTTTCTGTTCATTCTTCTTTTAATTCTTCTTCTTCTTTTCATTCTTCTCATTCTTCTTTTCATTCTTTTTCTTCTTCTTTTCATTCTTCTTCTTCTTTTCATTCTTCTTTTCATTCTTCTTTTCATTCTTCTTCTTCTTTTCATTCTTCTTCTTCTTCTTTTCATTCTTCTTCTTCTTTTCATTCTTCTTCTTCTTTTCATTCTTCTTCTTCTTTTAATTCTTCTTCTTCTTTTCATTCTTCTTTTCATTCTTCTTCTTCTTCTTTTCATTCTTCTCATTCTTCTTTTCATTCTTCTTCTTCTTTTCATTCTTCTTCTTCTTTTCATTCTTCTTCTTTTAATTATTCTTTTCATTCTTCTTCTTCTTTTCATTCTTCTTCTTTTCATTCTTCTTTTCATTCTTCTTCTTTTCATTCTTCTTCTTCTTCTTTTCATTCTTCTTCTTCTTTTTATTCTTCTCATTCTTTTTATTCTTCTCATTCTTCTTTTCATTCTTCTTTTCATTCTTCTTCTTCTTTTCATTCTTCTTCCTCTTCTTTTCATTCTTCTTCTTCTTCTTTTCAATTCTTCTTTTCATTCTTCTTCTTCTTTTCATTCTTCTTCTTCTTTTCAATTCTTCTTTTCATTCTTCTTCTTCTTTTCATTCTTCTTCTTCTTTTCAATTCTTCTTTTCATTCTTCTTCTTCTTTTCATTCTTCTTCTTCTTTTCATTCTTCTTTTCATTCTTCTCATTCTTCTTTTCATTCTTCTCATTCTTCTTCTCATTCTTCTTTTCATTCTGCTTCTCATTCTTCTTTTCATTCTTCTTCTTCTTCTTTTCATTCTTCTTCTTCTTCTTTTCATTCTTCTTTTCATTCTTCTTCTTCTTCTTTTCATTCTTATTCTTCTTCTTTTCATTCTTCTCATTCTTCTTTTCATTCTTCTTCTTTTCATTCTTCTTCTTCTTCTTTTCATTCTTTTCATTCTTCTTCTTTTCATTCTTCTTCTTCTTTTCATTCTTCTTTTCATTCTTCTTCTTCTTTTCATTCTTCTTCTTCTTCTTCTTTTCATTCTTCTTTTCATTCTTCTCATTCTTCTTTTCATTCTTCTCATTCTTCTTCTCATTCTTCTTTTCATTCTTCTTGGCATTCTTCTTTTCATTCTTCTTCTTTTCATTCTTCTTTTCATTCTTCTTCTCCTTCTTTTCATTCTTATTCTTCTTTTCATTCTTCTTCTTCTTTTCATTCTTCTTCTTCTTCTTTTCATTCTTCTTCTTCTTTTCATTCTTCTTCTTCTTCTTTTCATTCTTCTTTTCATTCTTCTTCTTCTTCTTTTCATTCTTATTCTTCTTCTTTTCATTCTTCTCATTCTTCTTTTCATTCTTCTTCTTTTCATTCTTCTTCTTCTTCTTTTCATTCTTTTCATTCTTCTTCTTTTCATTCTTCTTCTTCTTTTCATTCTTCTTTTCATTCTTCTTCTTCTTTTCATTCTTCTTCTTCTTCTTCTTTTCATTCTTCTTTTCATTCTTCTCATTCTTCTTTTCATTCTTCTCATTCTTCTTCTCATTCTTCTTTTCATTCTTCTTGGCATTCTTCTTTTCATTCTTCTTCTTTTCATTCTTCTTTTCATTCTTCTTCTCCTTCTTTTCATTCTTATTCTTCTTTTCATTCTTCTTCTTCTTTTCATTCTTCTTCTTCTTCTTTTCATTCTTCTTCTTTTCATTCTTCTTTTCATTCTTCTTCTTCTTCTTTTCATTCTTCTCATTCTTCTTTTCATTCTTCTTCTTCTTTTCATTCTTCTTCTACTTTTCATTATTCTTTTCATTCTTCTTCTTCTTCTTTTCATTCTTCTTCTTTTCATTCTTCTTCTTCTTTTCATTCTTCTTCTTCTTCTTTTCATTCTTCTTTTCATTCTTCTTCTTCTTTTCATTCTTCTCATTATTCTTTTCATTCTTCTTTTCATTCTTCTCATTCTTCTTTTCATTCTTCTTCTTCTTCTTTTCATTCTTCTTCTTCTTCTTTTCAATTCTTCTTTTCATTCTTCTTCTTCTTTTCATTCTTCTTCTTCTTCTTCTTCTTTTCATTCTTCTTTTCATTCTTCTCATTCTTCTTTTCATTCTTCTCATTCTTCTTCTCATTCTTCTTTTCATTCTTCTTCTCATTCTTCTTTTCATTCTTCTTCTTCTTTTCATTCTTCTTTTCACTCTTCTCATTCTTCTTTTCATTCTTCTTCTTCTTCTTTTCATTCTTCTTTTCATTCTTCTCATTCTTCTTTTCATTCTTCTTCTTCTTCTTTTCATTCTTCTTCTTCTTCTTTTCATTCTTCTTCTTCTTCTTCTTCTTCTTTTCATTCTTCTTTTCATTCTTCTCATTCTTCTTTTCATCCTTCTTTTCATTCTTCTTCTTTTCATTCTTCTTCTTCTTCTTCTTTTCATTCTTCTTTTCATTCTTTTTCTTTTCATTCTTCTTCTTCTTTTCATTCTTCTTCTTCTTTTCATTCTTCTTTTCATTCTTCTTCTTTTCATTCTTCTCATTCTTCTTTTCATTCTTCTTCTTCTTCTTTTCATTCTTCTTCTTCTTCTTTTCATTCTTCTTTTCATTCTTCTTCTTCTTTTTTTCATTCTTTTCATTCTTCTTCTTCTTCTTTTCATTCTTCTCATTCTTCTTTTCATTCTTCTTCTTCTTCTTTTCATTCTGCTTCTTTTCATTCTTTTTCTTCTTTTCATTCTTCTTCTTTTCATTCTTCTTCTTCTTTTCATTCTTCTCATTCTTCTTCTCATTCTTCTTTTCATTCTTCTTCTCATTCTTCTTTTCATTCTTCTTTTCATTCTTCTTCTTCTTTTCATTCTTCTTCTTCTTCTTTTCATTCTTCTCATTCTTCTTTTCATTCTTCTTCTTCTTCTTTTCATTCTGCTTCTTCTTTTCATTCTTTTTCTTCTTTTCATTCTTCTTCTTTTCATTCTTCTTCTTTTTTTCATTCTTCTCATTCTTCTTCTCATTCTTCTTCTCATTCTTCTTTTCATTCTTCTTTTCATTCTTCTTCTTCTTTTCATTCTTCTTCTTCTTCTTTTCATTCTTCTTTTCATTCTTCTTCTTCTTCTTTTCATTCTTCTTCTTTTCATTCTTCTTCTTTTCATTCTTCTTTTCATTCTTCTTCTTCTTCTTCTTTTCATTCTTCTTCTTTTTCTGTTCATTCTTCTTTTCATTCTTCTTCTTCTTTTCATTCTTCTCATTCTTCTTTTCATTCTTTTTCTTCTTCTTTTCATTCTTCTTCTTCTTCTTTTCATTCTTCTTTTCATTCTTCTTCTTCTTTTCATTCTTCTTCTTCTTCTTTTCATTCTTCTTTTCATTCTTCTTCTTCTTTTCATTCTTCTTCTTCTTTTCATTCTTCTTCTTCTTCTTCTTTTCATTCTTCTTTTCATTCTTCTTCTTCTTCTTTTCATTCTTCTCATTCTTCTTTTCATTCTTCTTCTTCTTTTCATTCTTCTTCTTCTTTTCATTCTTCTTCTTTTAATTATTCTTTTCATTCTTCTTCTTCTTCTTTTCATTCTTCTTTTCATTCTTCTTCTTCTTTTCATTCTTCTTCTTCTTCTTTTCATTCTTCTTCTTCTTTTTATTCTTCTCATTCTTCTTTTTATTCTTCTCATTCTTCTTTTCATTCTTCTTCTTCTTTTCATTCTTCTTCCTCTTCTTTTCATTCTTCTTCTTCTTCTTTTCAATTCTTCTTTTCATTCTTCTTCTTCTTTTCATTCTTCTTCTTTTCAATTCTTCTTTTCATTCTTCTTCTTCTTTTCATTCTTCTGCTTCTTTTCAATTCTTCTTTTCATTCTTCTTCTTCTTTTCATTCTTCTTCTTCTTTTCAATTCTTCTTTTCATTCTTCTTCTTCTTTTCATTCTTCTTCTTCTTTTCATTCTTCTTTTCATTCTTCTCATTCTTCTTTTCATTCTTCTCATTCTTCTTCTCATTCTTCTTTTCATTCTGCTTCTCATTCTTCTTTTCATTCTTCTTCTTCTTCTTTTCATTCTTCTTTTCATTCTTCTCATTCTTCTTTTCATTCTTCTTCTTCTTTTCATTCTTCTTCTTCTTTTCATTCTTCTTTTCATTCTTCTTCTTC
Source organism: Staurois parvus (assembly GCF_062004578.1). Taxonomy (NCBI): domain Eukaryota; kingdom Metazoa; phylum Chordata; class Amphibia; order Anura; family Ranidae; genus Staurois; species Staurois parvus. Next base: position 13,129,402 of record NW_028317807.1, read on the forward strand.
TTCTTTTCATTCTTATTCTTCTTCTTTTCATTCTTCTCATTCTTCTTTTCATTCTTCTTCTTTTCATTCTTCTTCTTCTTCTTTTCATTCTTTTCATTCTTCTTCTTTTCATTCTTCTTCTTCTTTTCATTCTTCTTTTCATTCTTCTTCTTCTTTTCATTCTTCTTCTTCTTCTTTTCATTCTTCTTTTCATTCTTCTCATTCTTCTTTTCATTCTTCTCATTCTTCTTCTCATTCTTCTTTTCATTCTTCTTGGCATTCTTCTTTTCATTCTTCTTCTTTTCATTCTTCTTTTCATTCTTCTTCTCCTTCTTTTCATTCTTATTCTTCTTTTCATTCTTCTTTTTATTCTTCTTCTTCTTTTCATTCTTCTCATTCTTCTTTTCATTCTTCTTCTTCTTTTCATTCTTCTTCTACTTTTCATTATTCTTTTCATTCTTCTTCTTCTTCTTTTCATTCTTCTTCTTTTCATTCTTCTTCTTCTTTTCATTCTTCTTCTTCTTCTTTTCATTCTTCTTTTCATTCTTCTTCTTCTTTTCATTCTTCTCATTATTCTTTTCATTCTTCTTTTCATTCTTCTCATTCTTCTTTTCATTCTTCTTCTTCTTCTTTTCATTCTTCTTCTTCTTCTTTTCAATTCTTCTTTTCATTCTTCTTCTTCTTTTCATTCTTCTTCTTCTTCTTCTTTTCATTCTTCTTTTCATTCTTCTCATTCTTCTTTTCATTCTTCTCATTCTTCTTCTCATTCTTCTTTTCATTCTTCTTCTCATTCTTCTTTTCATTCTTCTTCTTCTTTTCATTCTTCTTTTCACTCTTCTCATTCTTCTTTTCATTCTTCTTCTTCTTCTTTTCATTCTTCTTTTCATTCTTCTCATTCTTCTTTTCATTCTTCTTCTTCTTCTTTTCATTCTTCTTCTTCTTCTTTTCATTCTTCTTCTTCTTCTTCTTTTCATTCTTCTTTTCATTCTTCTCATTCTTCTTTTCATCCTTCTTTTCATTCTTCTTTTCATTCTTCTTCTTCTTCTTCTTTTCATTCTTCTTTTCATTCTTTTTCTTTTCATTCTTCTTCTTCTTTTCATTCTTCTTCTTTTCATTCTTCTTCTTTTCATTCTTCTTTTCATTCTTCTTCTTTTCATTCTTCTCATTCTTCTTTTCATTCTTCTTCTTCTTCTTCTTTTCATTCTTCTTCTTCTTCTTTTCATTCTTCTTTTCATTCTTCTTCTTCTTTTTTTCATTCTTTTCATTCTTCTTCTTCTTTTCATTCTTCTCATTCTTCTTTTCATTCTTCTTCTTCTTCTTTTCATTCTGCTTCTTCTTTTCATTCTTTTCTTCTTTTCATTCTTCTTCTTTTCATTCTTCTTCTTCTTTTCATTCTTCTCATTCTTCTTTTCATTCTTCTCATTCTTCTTCTCATTCTTCTTTTCATTCTTCTTCTCATTCTTCTTTTCATTCTTCTTCTTCTTTTCATTCTTCTTTTCATTCTTCTCATTCTTCTTTTCATTCTTCTTCTTCTTCTTTTCATTCTTCTTCTTCTTTTCATTCTTCTTTTCATTCTTCTTCTTCTTTTCATTCTTCTTATTCTTCTTTTCATTCTTCTTCTTCTTCTTTTCATTCTTATTCTTCTTTTCATTCTTCTTCTTTTCATTCTTCTTTTCATTCTTCTCATTCTTCTTCTTTTCTTCTTCTTCTTCTTCTGGCAACTCCACCACGCAGCTCATTTTTGTTCCAGTATTACTGTATTTTGCTCCTTCAAAATCCTGAAACTTTCTTTTGGCAGGTGTACAGACTCAGGTACTCAGTGCAGGAACGGTGGGAATCCCTCACAATGGACACAGCAGGTGTACATACAGACCCAGGAATTCAACACAGGGACAGTGGGAACCCCTAATAATGGGTAAAGCAGGTGGGCAGACCCGGAATCTCAGCACATGGATGGTAGGAACCCCTCATAATGGGCACAGCAGGTGTGCATACCCAGAACCTCAGCACAGGGATGGTGGGAACCCCTAGTAATGGGCGCAGCAGGTGTGCAGACCTGGGACCTCAGCACAGGGATGGTAGAAACCCCTCATAATGGGAACAGCAGGTGTACAGACCCAGGAATTTAGCACAGGGATGGTGGGAACTCCTCCTAATGGGCAGAGCAGGTGTACAGACCCAGGAACTCAGCACAGGGATGGTGGGAACTTCTCATAATGGGCGCAGCAGGTGTGCAGACCTGGAACCTCAGCACAGGGATGGTGGGAACCCCTCATAATGGGCACAGCAGGTGTGCATACCCAGAACCTCAGCACAGGGATGGTGGGAACCCCTCATAATGCGCACAGCAGGTGTGCATACCCAGAACCTCAGCACAGGGATGGTGGGAACCCCTAGTAATGGGCGCAGCAGGTGTGCAGACCTGGGACCTCAGCACAGGGATGGTAGAAACCCCTCATAATGGGAACAGCAGGTGTACAGACCCAGGAATTTAGCACAGGGATGGTGGGAACTCCTCCTAATGGGCAGAGCAGGTGTACAGACCCAGGAACTCAGAACAGGGATGGTGGGAACTTCTCATAATGGGCGCAGCAGGTGTGCAGACCTGGAACCTCAGCACAGGGATGGTGGGAACCCCTCATAATGGGCACAGCAGGTGTTAGGGGGTTTAACTCTCCAGCATCCATTAGAGACTGATATAGTAATATAGTTCATTCTTCTTTTCATTCTTCTTCTTCTTCTTTTCATTCTTCTTCTTCTTTTCATTCTTCTTTTCATTCTTCTTCTTCTTTTCATTCTTCTTTTCATTCTTCTTCTTCTTCTTTTCATTCTTCTTTCATTCTTCTTCTTCTTTTCATTCTTCTTCTTCTTCTTTTCATTCTTCTTTTCATTCTTCTCATTCTTCTTCTCATTCTTCTTTTCATTCTTCTTCTCATTCTTCTTTTCATTCTTCTTCTTTTCATTCTTCTTTTCATTCTTCTTCTTTTCATTCTTCTTTTCATTCTTCTCATTTTTCTTTTCATTCTTCTTTTCATTCTTCTTCTTCTTCTTTTCATTCTTCTTCTTCTTTTCATTCTTCTTTTCATTCTTCTTCTTTTCATTCTTCTTTTCATTCTTCTTTTCATTCTTCTTCTTTTCATTCTTCTTCTTTTCATTCTTCTTTTCATTCTTCTTCTTCTTTTCATTCTTCTTCTTCTTCTTTTCATTCTTCTTTTCATTCTGCTTCTTCTTCTTTTCATTCTTCTTTTCATTCTTCTTCTTCTTCGTCGTGCCCCGTGACTGCCCAAATGAGTGAAGTGTGCGGTGATTCTAAGATCGACGGCACTCATCTGCATGTCATACTGACTGACAGTATTAGTTCTCTTCCCCAGCAGACTCCAAGGGCATTTAAATTAAAGGTACAGTGTTCTGCACTAATATAAAGGCTCTCTGAAGCCTAGAAACCCTTTAAATAAGTTAAATTTGCGGCGAATAAATTCGCATCGAATCAAATTTCTCCCGCAAATTCGGCGAATCAGCCGAATCGAATTTTTGAATAATTCGCTCATCTCTAATTATTATATAGGATTTATATAGCGCCGACAGTTTGCTCAGCGCTTTACATTATGGTGGGAGACAGTACACGAGACAGTACAGTGACAATTCAATACAGTTCAATACAAGAGGGTTCGAGGGCCCTGCTCCTTGGAGCTTACAATCTAGGAGGGAGGGGATAGTGGTACAGGAGGAAATAGCTGTGGGGGATGGAGTGGTTGGAAGAGTAGAGGAGTTCAGTATTAGCTGAGGGTGGGGTAGGCTTCCCTGAAGAGAGAGGTTTTCAGAGAGCGCCTAAAGGTGAGCAGAGTAGGTGATAGTCTGATGGATTGTGGTAGGGAGTTCCAGCGGATGGGGGAAGCCCTGGAGAAGTCCTGGAGATGAGCATGAGAGGAGGAGACAAGGGAGCTAGAGAGTAGGAGGTCTTGTGAGGAGCGGAGAGTACGGTTTGGGTGATATTTGGAGACAAGATCGGTGATGTAGTTTGGGGCAATATTATGAACTGCTTTATACGTCAGTGTTAGCATTTTGAATTTTATCTGTTGGGCAATTGGAAGCCAGTGGAGGGATTAGCAGAGGGGGGTGGCAGATACGGAACGGTTAGTAAGGTGGATGAGTCTGGCCGCAGCATTCATGATAGACTGAAGTGGATTTTAGATGACGATGGCAGGGGGGATTTCAAGATTTTTGCAACGTGTTTCATCGGTCCCCAAATATCCCACTTTCTCAGGTTCTGTGAAACTGCCTAATAAAAATATAATCAATTTCCATTCAATAAATTAATTATACCAACTCTTTATTTTAATATAGATACGGTATATAACACAAATTATATTGATTACATATATACATTTTAACAGAGGTGTTTATTACAAAGCAATGCAGTTATTTACCATTAAAATAATGGCTTTGTTTTCAGTTTTGCACTTTTTTAAAAAAATGTGTCAGAAAAGAAATTAAGGAACAATATTTTTTTTCATATGTGAGGTTGTTTTAAATGACATCATATGCTGATCAGTGGTCCCCCTTTGACCTGCTATGAAGAAACCGAAGAAGTAACAATGAAGCAATAATATTGCTTCATTGTCACTGTTCTTGGCACTGCAAACACTGTTCTTAGTGCCACATTACACAGACTGATTTGCTCCTCTGTAAAGAGAACAAATCAGCAGGGAATTGTCAGTAAATGTGGCTGGATAGCTGTGGGGGAGGAGATTGAGAGGTACATCTCTATGCCTGTACCGACACAAGAGGGCGCCCCCTGGGACCATTGTGTCCAGTGGACAAAGAGGAATGTGGATCCTGGTAATCAGGACCCCAGTGATTGCATGATCACAATGTCAACAGAGCTGTAATGAATGAATTTTGTTCATAACAGCTTTGCTTCTGATACTATTGAGCTGTGATTGGCTCACATGGTACCTTGGCCAATTAGAGCATCTGGTACCATGTGATAACGGTAGCCAATCACAGAATACTAGTATTTGAACTGCCATTAACTTAACCTATGCATGACAGTTCAAAGCATTGTTGGTACAATGATCTTTATTGCACCTGCAATGCAAAGTGTAAAAAAAAAAAAAATCCATGCTCACCCCTTAAGAGCACTGTTTCTATGGTAACATTGAACTACTCTGATGAAAGTATTTAAAAATAAATAAAAATAATGATAAAAAAATGTAAATATTGAATAAAAAATTATTTTATTTTTTATCTAACTACTTGCCGATCACCTGTCTGCCCACTGCCACTAGCAACATCAGATAGCATCAGGGTCAGTTAGCACCCCTCCCAGCTATGGTCAGCTAGCTCTTGATTGCCTGCACACTATCGCACTAACGCTAAAGGTAACTGATTACCGCCATTACTAGTGTCCTGGCATTTCAGGGCCTCCAAAACTGTTATAGGTAGTGAGGAAGTGACATGAGGAAATATGCCCATTGAAAGCCTGAAGGTCATCATCGGATTTTTGGGGTCTGTACATTGCTAGGCTGCCAAAAAGTCTCTCACATGTGGTATCCCCATACTTGGGAGAAGTAGCAGAATGTGTTTTGGGGTATTATGCCAAATATATCCATGGCATGTTTGAGCAATATATCGTTTAAATGACAACTTTGTGTAAACCGAAAAAAAAGTAATGCCATTTTCCAAAAACTTGTGGCAAAAAATAAAATCTTCCATAGACTCAACATGCCTCTCCAAAAATTCCCTGGTGTGTCTACTTTCCAAAAAGGGGTCATTTGTGGGTTTTAGAAGCATGATTGTCAACAACAGCAGCATTCACCCTTACTCAAAAGGCTTCAGTCCATCTTGTGCAAAACAGAAGGCTGCTGTCATGCAAACCTACATATAATAATTTTTAAAAAAAGATCCATAGACACTTGTCAAATAACAACCTCCTCCAAACCACCAACTGACATAAAAAAGGTATCACTGTCATACAAGTCAAGCAGCATTCCCTCTGAACTACTTACTAAACTTTGGCTCACTATGCAAAAGGCTAAATACAAAAAAATGCCTAATGCATCTCTCCTCTATACACAGTGGGAAGGCTACTGCTGAAGTCCTACCATGAACTCTAAGAATCAGTCCTGTTGAACCACACTGACAGCTCAAGCTAGACTCCCAGGTCTTCTTGTGTATTAGCACCTTTTATCTTTCTTTCTGACTAGAGAGTTTGTGATCTTGTAGAAAAAGCAGGACCTGCTGGCTGCTATACAAAGAGTTTATTGTGGAGAGAAATGTATAAAGTATAGGCCAATCTTTTCATAAGTATACAGCACAGAGCACTGTCAAGTGGAGGTGTCCAAAACACACTATTACTTGGAACTGTACTGGCTATTTTGCCTCTGGCTGTAATGTTCCGTTATCTTACCACATGCATTCTTTGAGTGTTAATTACATGAAAGGGCATTGTTACACACAAATGTATTCAATACGTAGAATGATTGCCTTTTTTTCTTGCTCAATATTATTATTCAAATTCTGTGTGTTGCAACAAATCTCATATAAGCCTAAGCAAGCTAATATTTGAGTAGTGACATACAGAATGAGGCTATATATATATATATATATATATATATATATATATATATATATATATATATATAAAATATAACTTAGATTACAAAATCTTCAGTTTTACTCAAATTAGTTGATGCAAAAATGAGTACACCCCACAACAAAAACTACTACATCTAGTATTTTGTATGACCTCCCTGATTTGTAAGGACAGCACCAAGTCTTCTAGGCATGGGATGAAGAAGTTGGCGACATATTGCAACATCTATCTTTTTCCAATCGATCTTCAAGAACGACTTCTTTTACAGCCTGGATGCTGGATGGAGAGTGATGCTCAACTTGTCTCTTCAGAATTCCCCATAGGTGTTCAATTGGGTTCAGATCAGGAGACATACTTAGCCACTGAATCACTTTCACCCTGTTCTTCAGAAATGCAACAGTGGCCTTAGATGCATGTTTTGGATTCATTGTCATGATGGAAACTTGCACTATGACCAAGGGCACGGAATGATGGTAGCATCTCTTTCAATATAGAGCAGTACATCTGTGAATTCATGACATCACCAATGAAATGCAGCTCCCTGACAACAGCAGTACTTATGCAGCCCCACAGAAGGACTCTGCCACCACCATGTTTCATTGTATGAACCATGCATTTTTCTTTGTACTCTTCACCTTTGCAACACCATACAGTTTTGAAGCCATCAGTTCCAAAAACATTTATCTTGGTTTCAATGCTCCAGAGTACAGAGTCACAGTAATTCTTTTTCAGCATGGGCCCTGGCAAATTCTAGGTGGGCTTTTTTGTGCATTGAGAGGCTTCCATTGTGGAAGACACCCATGCATGCCATTCCACTGCAGTGTACGTTGTATTGTGTCACGAGAAACAATCACCCCTGTTTGGCTTTCTACTTCTTTAGCTAACTGCAGTGAACTTGCATGGCGATTTTCTTCACCCCTTCTCACCAGAAGTCGCTCCTGTCGAGGTGTTAACTTCTGTAGATGACCTGGACATCTCTGGGTTGGTTGCAGTTCCAAATTTGTTAAATTTTTGTATCACTTTTGATACAGTATTCTGACTAATAAATAAAGCTTCCTGTAGGCTTTACCTTTCTTGTGTAAAGAAATGATTTTCTTTCTTAGGCCTTGTGACATTTCCATGTGGTACCATTGCTGACAGCATGAAATGGGAAGTTTAGCTTTGCTCCAAAGACTTTCATTGGGGTGTATTGATTTTTGCAACATGGTCCTGAATGAATTTGTTAGGAAAAATACTTTTTGGTGTGTGCAAATTAACCGCTTTAGCTCTGGCCCATAGCAGAAATACTGCTACAGGGCCCTGCAAAATCGTGTGTGTGTGTGTGTGTATATATATATATATATATATATATATATACACAGTTGTGTTCAAAATAATAGCAGTCAGACATCACTAACCTGATCAGTCACTGTTTTTGGTAAAAATGATATTTCTACATGGCAAATAATTTACTAGCAGGTGTAGTAGAGTAATAGAAATCCAACAGACCCAACAGTCATGACATGCATGCTGCTGATTCTGTGTAATTGAATCACTAATTGAAAGGGGCATGTTCAAAGTAATAGCAGTGTGGAGTTCTATTAGTGAGGTCATTCATTCTTTGAAAAACAGGTGGCAATTATTGCCCTTATTTAAGGAAGGAAGGCAGCAAAGGTTGTATATGCTGGTTACAGTGCATTTCTCTTTGAAATTCTGAGGAAAATGGGTTGTTCCAGACATTGTTCAGAAGAACAGCGTACCTTGATTAAAAAGTTGATTGTAGAGGAGAAAACATAAAGAAGTGCAGAAAATAATAGGCTGCTCAGCTAAAATGATCGCAAATGCTTTAAAATGGCAACCAAAACCTGGAAGACGTGGAAGAAAGTGAAAAACTACCATTCGAATGGTAGAAGAATAACCAAAATGGCAAGGACTCAGCCAACAATTAGCTCCAGGAAGATCAAAGAAGGTCTAAAGTTACCTGTGAGTACTGTTACAATTAGAAGACGCCTATTTGAAGCCAAGCTATCTGCAAGAAGCCCCCGCAAAGTCCCACTGTTGAAAAAAAGACGTGCTGAAGAGGTTACAATTTGCCAAAGAGCACATTGACTGGCCTAAAGAGAAATGGCGCAACATTTTGTGGACTGATGAAAGTAAGATTGTTCTTTTTGGGTCTAGTGGCCGGAGACAGTTTGTCAGACGACCCCCAAACACTGAATTCAAGCCACAGTACACTGTGAAGACAGTGAAGCGTGGTTGCGCAAGCATCATGATATGGGGATGTTTCTCATACTACGGTGTTGGGCCTATTTATCGCATACCAGGGATCATGGATCACTTTGAATACATCAGAATACTTGAAGAGGTCATGCTGCCTTATGCTGAAGAGGAAATGCCCTTGAAATTAGTGTTCCAACAAGACAACGACCCCAAACACACCAGTAAACGTGCAGCATCTTGGTTCCAGACCAACAAGATTGATGTTATGGAGTGGCCAGACCAATCCCCGGATCTTAATCCAATAGAAAACTTGTGGGATGACATCAAAAATGCAGTTTCTGAGGCAAAACCAAGAAAGAGAAGAACTGTGGAATGTAATCCAATCATCCTGGGCTGGAATACCTGTTCACAGGTGCCAGAAGTTGGTTGACTCCATGCAACACAGATGTGCAGCAGTTCTCAGAAACAGTGCTTATACAACTAAATATTAAGTGATTCAAAGGAAAGCAAAATCTTCAAACATTTTTCAGTTTATATAGTGAATGTTTGTGATTGTAAAGAAGAATACAAACACTGCTATTTTTCTGAACAGTCTAATATTCACTTTTCTTCAATTTTTTTAGAGGAACAACACAAATTTGATATATTTTTCTTCATGTTTTGATTTGGAATAGAATGTGTAATGTTCCCAATGCATTTGTGTGTATGGAAATAAAAGCTATTAGAAGGATTTTGAGCTTTATTCATTTTTTTCAACACACTGCTATTATTTTGAGCACAACTGTATATATGTGATTTTGCATTTCCGGGTAGGGGGCACGCGCGCTCTACCCGTGCCGCCATTCGCAGCCATGGCTGTAAATCACCAGGTCCCAGCCAGTGATTACTTGCCGACGCCTGGTGATTGCCAAGGATCTCCGACAAGGGGGAGAACTGTTAGTAAACAAAACAGTTCTCCTCCCTGTCAGCTCCTGCACACTGCTTTGCATGGCTGTGCACAGCATGCAAAGCAGTGTGCTTACAGTGAAGCACAAACACAGAACATAATGTAAAACAGCACTCAGTTAACCCTTTGGTCACCCCACATGTTAACCGCTTCATGCCCAGTGCCATTAGTACAGTGTCAGTGATTTTTATTAGCACTGATCACTGTTTTGGTGTCACTGGGGATGTCAGTGACCCCAAGTCAGTACCCCCCAATGTCAGAATGCCCGCCGCAATTCCGCAGTCCCGCTATAAGTCACTGATTGCTGCCATTACTAGTAAAAATATATATTGTATACTGCCGCTTGTAAACGCTATAACTTTCACATAAACCAATTAATTTACACGTATTGGGATTTTTTTTTTTTTTAGCAAAGACATGAAGCAGAATACATTTTGGCCTACATTTATGATGAAATTAGATTTTTAAAATTTTTTTAATGGACATGTTTAATAGCAAGTAAAAAATAGTTTTTTTTCTCAAAATTGTCGGTCTTTTTTTTTTTCATAGCACAAAAAATTTAAAAAATTGCATGACCGTGCAAATGTCAGTTAAAGTAAGACAAAAAATGGCCTGGTCAGGAAAGGGGGGTAAATCCTCTGGAGGGCAAGTGGTTAATAAATCTTGTTTACAATCAATGGCCTGCATTTGTGAGAGTATTTTGTAGTATAGTGTCCCATAGAAAATGTTGATTCTGAAAGGAAAGTAAAGGTTTTCTGAGAAATCTGCTGGGGTTTGATCATTTATACTAAGCACTGTGCATATCACTGCATACATTTTGGTGTCTGAACAGCGATAACATAAATGGAGAGGGGCAGAAGGAATTGGAGATACATGAGGAGGATGGGTGAGGCAGGAAGAAGAGGAGTCCTGGGGGCTCAGTGGCCGGGGAAAAAACTATTGTTGATCTTGTCAGGGTTCTAGAAGTGAAATGTCAAATCCTGGAGGGAGCAAGCTGTCAATCCAAGGTTGCCATATTTTGTTGTATTTGGGGATCCTATCCTGTACTTTACCATGGACCATAGCCTGGGTGATTCTGTTTTTAGTTTCGGCTAGGCAAAGCCTGGATGTTTTCCATGCTTTGGTCATAGTCTGTTTAGATGCAGTTGTGACTTGTAAGAGCTTGTTGAGCTTAAACTGTGCATTTTATCATATCTGGGGGGCACTTTTGTTGGGGTATGGTTTTACCTAGTAATTTGGAGAGGATAGTGAAAATGTCTGACAAAAATGTGCTTACAGGACAGGCCCATCACATATGAAGGTGGGTAGCTATGTTTTTGCAGACTCTAAACTTTTGGGTACATAGTACATAGTTGTTGATTAATTTAGCAATCCTTTTGTGGACCAAATATCACCGCAAGCATACCTTGTAAGTACTGTCGTTTCCAAGGCTGCCATATTTTGCGAGCATGTATATGTACAGTAATAGACCAAATGTTAAAGCGACAAACGTTTTTGAGTTTGTCTGTTTGACAGAACTCAATCTAACCATCTGTCAGGTTTCATTATAGTATTTATGATTTATTTATTACAAGTACTTATATAGCGCCGTCAATTTACGCAGCACTTTACATATATATTGTACATTCACATCAGTCCCTAACCCTCAAGGAGCTTACATTCAAGGTCCCTGAAGCCCATACACACGATTAGAATATTGGACAAATTGTTGTTTTGTTTTTTTTTGGTTTTTTTGGGTTTTTTTGCATGCAAGTCTCATATTGAAAGTGAAAAGGTTACTAAATTTACAAAAATTCTTGTACGACAGAAAGAAAATTCGGAATTGATGTAATGTATTTGTATTGTATTTTCGGACAAAAATGATTAAATTAAAATCGTGAGATCTGGTATCATACGAGAAAAATATTCGTGCTTGTCCCTTCAAATAATTTTGGACGAAAGCTGTGTAATAACAATCAGATTTTCGTACGATCGCTTCATAAGTGGTATTTTTCTTACAATTGTCTGATCATGTGTACTAGGCTCATTCATACACATATTAGGGCCAATTTATGCAGGAGCCAATTAACCCAACCAACATGTCTTTGGAGTGTGGGAGGAAACCGGAAAACACAGAGGAAACCCACGCAGCCACAGGGAGAACATGCACACTCTGTGCAGGTAGTGCTGTGGTTGGGATTCGAACCAATGACCTTAGTGCTGCTAGGTGAAAGTGCTAACCATTTAGCCACTGTACTGCAGTTAGAAATTAATTAATTCAAGGAAACTTTTCCATTTTTCTACTTCAAATTTCCTCTTTGCTACGGTCTAAAATGAACATCGATTTGACCCCACTTACCATTAGAAATTGTAAAGTAAACATTTTTAAAAGGAAATTCTACTGGTGTACAGCCATCGGTTGCCACTATTCTTATCACAGCCTTCTCAGTGGACAATGAATTCACATCTCAACCTAACATCTGACCAATTTAGCTAGCAGGTAATCCAGGAAGCAGTAAAAATGAAGTAGTAGGTTGATCATCTCTTTGGCATGAGGTGTGTAAATCTAAAAAGTAACTACACAAAAGTTTAAATCCTTTTTCAGCTAAAACAAGTAAACATATTTTTTTTGCTTGCTTGGAGTTCTGCTTTGAATAGCAAAGAAATGCAGGGAAACCTTCAGAAAGATCTTTTGTGCTAAATTACATTTTTTTTTTCCTAAAAGAAATCTGCTTGTCCATATATCTCTTAGTTTTTAATTATATAACATACGCTAGAGTGTTTGAGGCCAGTAAATAATGTTTGAAGTGTTCAGTTTACCATATATCACATATACTGTGTTTCCTGTACTCCAAATCAATAATATACTCAGATAAATGTGACTGTTATCCATATGTCTAGTGCGTCCCACGTTTGACTGGCAGTGCAGGTAAACCTTCTTTATAGTCCATTTCTAGAATTAAATCATAAATCTGTAAACCAGAACGGCAGCTTATTGGAGAAAAAACAGTCAGCTGCTGAAATATCACATTTCATGAGATTTATGGGTTATCATTTGCAGTTTAGCTTATCGTTTCCACCAGTTGCCTTCTTTGCAAATGTGTAATTGCAAAGATTTCAGGAGGATGTTTGTAGATGCTATATACAGTAACACAGGTATATGCAAAAATATACTTACTACCCCATCATACAGTGTTTTTTTGGATTTTTAGTCTATACCATATAATTATGAGTCATCACTCAATCAACAGCTAAGGCAATTCAGGATACACTGCAAGTATGCTGAACTCTAAAATTACACTTCCCATTTTGGCCAGTGTGTGGCCTTCCCCCTCTCAACAGAAGATAACTAAAGGATAAGTTCACCTTTTGCAACCTGTTACACCCATATTCAGGGTGTAACACGTTATGAAAGGACCATCCCCTGTTCTCCCCTGATCCCCAATTTTTGACAGTAACCAGGGGATCTTCTTCCCCCACTAGCTGTCAGAAGTTAAAAAAAACGGGGCCTTGCAGGGCTTTGCCTGCCCAGACGCGTCACTTATTCAGAGTTTTCTGTGAATGGGAAAACTGTAAGTTCCAACAGCCTTTACAACTGTCAGTTTGTAATTCTCAATGAACTACCACAATGAGCACTGTGGTAGTTCATTGATTCTTTCTGTCATGGTGTATCTGCTTGCCCGTATGAGGTATGAGCAAACAGATACACTGACAGGTCTGCAGGAGTCCTGCATGGCACCTGATGATCATTGGTGCAATACTTTATAGGCTCCCAAAACAAAAAATAATAAATGCACGTTTTTTTTACCCGCAAAAAAATGTACAGCTTTACCTGTATGTGATGAAATATGTCCTACATTGTTCAGGTAGCAGGATATGTTTGAAATCTTCTGTGCAGGGATGCCAGTCTTCCTCCAATTGCTTCTGGTGCTGCAGTGGTCAATAGCCTGGGGTCTTTGGACAGAACTGCAGCGATGATGGTCCAATAGGGAACCACCGTCTCCTCCCTCCTCCTCTGTTGAGTGTGGCTGAAAAGACAAAAGTCCATCCAGTTCAACCAAAAAAAAAAAAGTTATAATCCTACACCCACAGTTGATCCAGAGAAAGGCAAAAAAAACAGCAAAGCATGATCCAATTTGCTCCTGCAGGGAGAAAAATTCCTTCCTGATTCCCCAAGAGGCAATTGGATATTCCCTGGATCAACTTTACCTGTAAATGTTAGTATCCAGTTATATTATGTGTATCTAGGAAATAAAGCAGGCCTTTTTAAAAGCAATCCACGGAGCGGGCCAGAACAAACTCTTGAGGGAGTCTATTCCACATTTTCACAGCTTTTACTGTGAAGAAACCTTTCCGTATTTGAAGATTAAATATATTTTCCTCCAGATGTAAAGAGTACCCCCTTGTCCTCTGTGATGGACCTAAGAGTGAATGACTCTACACCGAGTTCGCTATATGAACCACTGATGTATTTATACATGTTGATCATATCCCCCGTTAATCTCCTCTTCTCAAGAGAGAATAAATTCAGTTCCTCTAATCTTTCCTCATAGCTGAGCTCCTCCATGCCTCTTATCAGTTTGATTGCCTTTCTCTGTACTTTCTCCAGTTCCCCAATGTTCTTTTTGTGAATTGCTGCCCAAAACTGAACTGCATATTCCAGATGAGGTGTTACTAATGATTTGTACAGGGGTAATATGACATCTCTTTCTCTGGAGTCTATACCTCTTTTAATACAAGAGAGGATTTTGCTCGCTTTAGAAACCGCAGCTTGACATTGCATGCCATTATCAAGCTAATGATCTACCAGAACTCCCAGATTCTTCTCCATCATTGATTCTCTCAGTTGTACCCCCCCTCCCCCAGTATGTATGATGCATGCATATTCTTAGTCCCCAAGTGCATAACCTTACATTTATCAACATTAAACCTCATTTGCCACATAGTTGCCCAATTAAACAGTGCATTGATGTCGGTTTGTAAGTTGGAGGCATCCTGTAAGGACGTTATTCCACTGCACAGCTTGGTGTCATCTGCAAAGACTGAAATGGGATTTTTAATCCCAGACCCTATATCGTTTATAAATATATTAAAAAGTAAGGGTCCCAACACTGAACTTTGGGGTACACCACTGACAACCCTAGACCATTCAGAGTATGAATCAGTAACCACTACTCTCTGAATTTGATCTTTTAGCCAGTTTTCTAACCATTTACATACAGATTTTTTCAAGCCTGTAGACTTTACCTTACACATCAGTCGTGTGTGGGGAACTGTGTCAAGCGCTTTTGCGAAATCCAAGTATACCACGTCCACCACCACCTCTCTGTCCAAGGTTTTGCTCAGCCCCTCATAAAAAGAATCAGATTTGTTTGACAACTTCTGTCTTTCATGAATCCATGCTGTCTGTTGCTCAAAATATTTTTTTCCAGCAATAACTCATCTATGTGGTTTTTTATTAAGCTCTCCAGTATCTTCCCAACTATAGAAGTTAAACTAACAGGTCTAAAACAACTTGGTAAAGATTTTGATCCCTTTTTAAATATAGGCACAGCATAGGGAAAAATCGGACAAATGACAAGATTTTGTCCCATGATCAGAGATCATGTTACATGAAATGTGAACTATGCAGATATGCTTTAACCACTTGCCTAACAGGCACTTTTACCCCCTTTCTGCCCAGGCCAATTTATGCAATTTGAATGACAATTGCGTGGTCATGCAACACTGTACCCAAACAAAAATGTTATCATTCCTTTGAAACATATAGAGCTTTCTTTTGGTGGTATTTAATCACCACTGGGTATTTTATTTTTTGCTAAACAAACTAAAAATACTGAAAATATTGAAAAATAAAGTGTTTTCTTAGTTTCTGTTATAAAATTTTGTAAATAAGTAATTTTTCTCCTTCACTGATGTGCGCTAATGAGGTTGCAGTGATTGGCACTGATAGGCTGCACTGATAGGCAGTACTGAAGAGGAGGCACTAATGGGCATTAACAGGCATTACTGGTGGGCACTGAAAAGCAGCACTCATATATGGCACTGATAGGCAGCACTAATTGGAACTGTTAGGCAGCACTGTTGGGCACTGATTGGTGGCACTGTCTGGCACTGATTGGCGGCACTGTCTGGCACTGATTGGCGGCACTGATAGATGACACTGATAGATGGAACTGACTGGCACTAATAGGCAGCACTGACTGGCACTGATAGGTGGCACCGATAGTTGGTACTGAAAGGCAGCTCTGATGGACACTGATATGTGGCATTGATGTGCACTGATGGGCACTGGTATGTGGCATTGATGGGCACTGACAAGTGGCAATTATTGGCACTGACAGGTGTCACTGATGGGGCTACACTGATCATCAGGGCCCTGATGATCAGTGTAGATGTCCCCTCTGAGGAATGCTGCTTACTGTCTCTCCTCTCCTCACGCATTGCATTGCATGTCTGCATTGCATTTCTCATGATGGGTTTCCTGATGATAACAACAGTGGACTATACCTGTGTGATGTGTGTTGAAATGGCCAGTTGTAGTCTTTATAGGATGCCTGTGTGACAGAACAACATCAGGAGAACAATTGAGAGATTGTCACCACCTAATAATTATTATTATTATTGTTATACAGGATTTATATAAAGCCAACAGTTTGCACAGCGCTTTACAAAATGAAGGTAGACATAACAGTTACAATACAACTTAGTACAAGAGGAAACAGGGCCCTGCTCTCGTTAGAGCTTACAACCTAGGAGGAAGATGAGGTGATGGAGGAAATAAAAGGCAGTTTACTAGTTAGAAACAGGATAGGCTTCTTTAAAGAGAATAGTTTTCAGGGATCGTATACAGGTGGATAGATTAGGATATAGTTGGACAGATTGGTGTAGGGCATTCCATAGGATGGGAGAAGTTCGGGAGAAGTCTTGGAGATGGGCACGGGAGGAGATGACACGGCAACTAAAGAGCAGAAGGTCTTGGGAGGATCGAAGAGAGCGGTTTGGTTGATATTTTGAGACCAGGTTGGTGATGTAGCTGGGGGGAGAGTTGTGGATGACTTTGTAAGTTGTTGTTAGTATTTTAAATTGTATTCATTGGGCGAGTGGAAGCCAGTGGAGGGATTGGCAGAGAGAAGTAACAGACAGTTGGTAAGGTGGATGAGCCTGGCAGCAGTATTCATGATGGACTGGAGGGGGGATAGCCTATGTAAAGGTAGGCCAATGAGGCGGGAGTTGCAGTGTCAAGGCGAGAGATAACCAGGGAGTAAATTAGGAGCTTTGTGGTATCATTGGTTAAAAAGGGGCGTATTCTGGAGATGTTGCAGAAATTGAGGCGGCATGATTTGGACAGGGTTACCCCTAGAACTCTGGAATGCTGGGATGGGTTGATAGTGGTGCTATATGTAGTACATGAAGAAGGACCATTATACCAACGTCCCCAAGTATTATTTAATGAAAGCTGCAGATTTAAAATGATGCAAAATTTCTTTTGGGATTCATTTTACATGTTAAAACTTATGAGATTTTAGTGATTTGGTTTACGTATACTTTAAAGTGCAGTAAGTAGAGAAACTCAAGTCAAGATTTCAGTATTCTTCCTGATTTTCTATCTGTTTGCTATTGCAATTGTCCATGTAGCCTTAATATACTCAATTCTTATTTCTCTCCAATATTACATTTAACATAGGGTAATTGTTCCTGATTTTTGAACATATTTGCAGTGTGTCATTTTAAAATAGATTACCATCCTAGAATAGGTTAGGCCTGAATGTACCGCACAGAGCAGTAGTCTATATGAATGATCAACATTTGTGTTGTATTGACAGTTTATTATGAATAAAAAGGAAATGTAGTGTTTTTAATGTTTCATGAAGTTTTAAGCTACAAGTAATGCATTTCTTTTGCTTGTAGCAATTTTTGATGTATGTTTCTACAAAACAATATAATTGGCTAATTTACAAGCCTACTAGTATTGACAGTTGAGTTAAGCATTACTTTATCATACCTGAAGTGTCAATTAAATTTTAAAATAAATTCTAAAAATAACTACGTTAACATGCCTTTGTGAGTAGCTGCATTTGAAAAGATGGTGGCCAATAAATACAGTTAAAGCAGACCTTCACACCAAAACAGTTTTTTGCAGTATTCTAGTCCATTCCCTTTCACAATTTAAAAATTCTAATCCTCTTTTTATTAGTTCTTTAGTTACCTTTTTTTCCTTGTTTTCATGTTCAACTGCCCCCCCTTCCTAAACGAGAATGATTTGAAGCCGCCCCCTGAGATACTAATGTCACATATCCCAGGAGGAATCAAACATGTAAACAGACAGTGCAGGATCTCTGCTTGCACATGTGTAAGATCTGTCTCTGCAGGGGGCTGGCTGCAAGAGCTGAGAAGATACAGCCGGCTCCCCAGAATGTACAAAAGGAAAATGGCAGTGCTGGACAGGACCCAGAGTGGGAGAATGGTGCAAAAGAAGAGGACAAATGCTGGATCTGCTGGTCTTGTAAGTATATGTATATAGCATAATAACAGCAACAAATGCAAAGGACACTTGAACTGAAATTTTTCGGGAGGTAGGTGAAGTTCCTTTTTAAGAATTGAGTGTCATCTATAGCACTGACTTTGGTATTAACCTACTGTGGTAAGTCATAATAAAACCAGGTATAATATAAGTCAAGCAAAGCATATAACGCAAAGACTTCCGCAGAGGACTTTTAGTATTTGAAAGATGGAACCTACTAAACTCAACCCCTTCATTTTTTTTCTCCAGTTTTTAGTATCAGCCCATGATGGACAGAGAGCTACCACTACATCTTTTTTAAAGTGGGCCTGTCATTAAAATTGATTTGAAATATTGGGGCAAATGATAGCATTAGAACATTGCCCTATTATTTTGTGCAACAATATACTTATTTTTTTATTTTGTTACATTTTGTTACCTGCAAAAAACTGCATTTATTTATTTTTAAATGAACTTATCCTTTAATTGCTTCCCCTCCGCCCTATAGCAGAAGTACTGCTACAGGGCAGCAGGGCTGCACAAAATCATGTGTATATATACGTGACTTGAATTTCCGGGTAGGGGGCACGTGCGCCACCCTATCCGTGCTGCCATTGGCGGCTACAGACATCAATCAAAAGGTCCTAGCTGGAGATTCCCCTCCAATTGCCAAGTATCACTGACAGGGGAGAGACCTATGTGTAAACAACATAGGTCTCTCTCCTGCCAACAATAACATGGTGCTGTGTATTTCTCTGCACAGCATGTTTCCTTAGTAAAACACACACAGCACACAGGTAACCCTTTGATCGCTCCAGATGTTAACCCCTTTTTGCCCAGTGTCATTAGTACAGTGTCAGTGCTTTTTATCAACACTGATCACTGTAGTATTAGTGTCACTGGGGATGTCAGTGGCAGTTAGTCAGCTCCCACCCAGTGTCAGAAGTCCAGCTATAAGTTGCTGATCGCCGCAATAAAAAAAATTAAAATAGAATTCCAGTATATATACTGCCATTTGTAGATGCTATAACTTTCAGGTAAAGCAATTAATTTACATGTATAGGGATTTTTCTTCAGCAAAGACATGTAGCGGAATACATTTTGGCCTAAATTTATGACGAAATTTGATTTTTAAAAATTTTTTACTGGTTATGTTTTATAGCAAATAGTCAAAAATATTGGGTTTTTTTCGAAATTGTCTGGTTTTTTTGTTTATAATGCAAAAAAACCCACAAAAACCGCACAGGTGATGAAATACCACCAAAAGAAAGCTCTTTGTGGAAAAATAAAGGACATAAAATGGCCTGGTCAGGAAAGGGGATAAATCCTCTGGAGGGAAAGTGGGTAATGAGCGTTTAACCCTTGCAGTGCACAGAGGAGCTGTAAATTTAACTATAATGTCCCGTTAAGGGGTCAGACAGACTATATCATATGGCAATCCCCTAGTCAAGCTTTTCTATACTAGTGAGAAATAAAGTTGTGAAAATATCAGAATTTGCATTTTAATACCTGCCCGGCTAAGTGTCACCCAGTAGGACATCACCGTGAATCTGTAACACTGTACCAGTATTGTGTAATAAAATGTTATCTATATGGCTTCATTTATGAATTTCAACATGTTAAGGTTTATGTCCTTATTTCGGCTATACGTCTACCTTCCCTTCGTAATTCAGACAGTAAACATTTGCCTAGAGTGCTGTATGTATAATCTGAGCTTTCCCTTCAAGTAGTTGAGATGTGCTGACATTGAACCGAATGCTTTCTAGAATCTTGTGAATCTATTTATATAAGATATGTATTTAGGAATGCTAAGTATGATCATATCAAGATGTGATGACTCAAATTACAGCGCCCAAAATTGTAATGCATGTACGGTCGCCTCTGATGAGCCAGAATCACTACGAAGGAATAAAGTTGTTGACACAAGATGTAAATATTCTCTTACCCAGGAGGAAAGAAAAACATTTAAATGAAGAAATGCTCTCTTTTTTTCTGTTAGTGAGAAGAGAGGGAGCCTTAGACATGAATCACTGCTCTAACATAGCAGAGAATGCTCCAGTCTGTAAAAGGCTCCTTTATATTGGTTTGATGTTACAGGGCCGTGACAGATAATGTATGAAGATCTGAGATTCCTCTGGGTAGCTTTATTAGCTTTGTCATTGTTAGCAGTGTCTGCATTAAATATAGATAAAACACACCTGCTTAAAATCCATTGTGCTTCCAAGAGTGTCACACTCGCCCAACTTCTACCTCCCTGTTGTGTCCAGCTAGTCAAACATTTAAATACCTTATCCACCAGCTTTGGTTCTCCTTAGTGTAATTGTAATTAGACTTTGAAAGGTCTTTACCCTGCAGGAAAAAACAGGCAAATTATTCAAGGTAGCACTGCAATCAGAACATCTGGTGTGTTTCTATAGAAAGTGTGATGATGATTGCCTTAAAGCTGTTCGGCTGCTGTTTTTAAGGCTTTGGCATCATACTTTATTTTTCTCTTGTCAGAATAAATAGATTTGTTTACTTAGGCCCATATGTTTAAGATGTGTATTTCCATTCTGAAGATTTATTCAAAAGCAAGGAAAATAGCAGCAAATAACCACTGAAGAGCTGAACGTTTAGTTACACTTTTGATGCCAGGGCGCACGACGAAGCATGGCACAGGGGCATTTTAGATTAACCTAATGAAGTTTAATGGGGGGAAATAACCTTTAGCAAGATATACATTATGGTATATACAGGGGTCAGCACTTGTCAAATATTTTTTTTACCAAATATTTCACAATGATAGTCTCAAGCTATTGACACGATTTGATAAATTATGTCACTTTGACATCATTAGCATGAGATGTGCTGGATGGGTATTGATTAACTTTATCCTGTTATTTTAACCAATATAGGAACAAGGAATAAGTTACAGTGCATTTCATTACATTGATTCAGTGGCATAAAGAATGGAATCCCGGTAAACGTTTAGCAGCTTTGTGTGGAGTTTGGATACAGCAGGTCAACACCCCTGAGCAATTAGCTTATTAGCTTCCTTGTGTATCCATGCTAGATAAAGGTTTGTAATTGTCCGTAGACCATTTTACCAATCTTTTTATAAACAATGTAAGTAAGCAGATATGATGATTTATATGATATACTTCATATATCATTATATTACATTAAGTCATATAAGACTTATTTTTGGGCTCCAAATTTCAAGTCCTGAGCTACTAGCCAGGCCTGAAGAGTTACTCACCTCCAGTTGCCCCACCCAACCCCTATCCTGCCCCGCCCCTAATTTTGCCCCTAAACATGTTATCGTAAATTACACTGTTCAACAGGTAAAAAGTTTTGGGCATAAAATTAGCTAATCTTACATAATTTTGGGGTGCTGAAAACGAAAATGACCCTAAAAAATGTTGATTGCCTCTAGTTTCCATGATATATTCACCCATCTAATGACGTAAGCCATTCAAAATTATGATGCAACTTCAGCTGCATATTGCGCAATTGATACTGGTGACCAATAGAAAATTGCATGTATACTGAGATGATGCAATATTAACCTTTAATTGCATCACTTCACTGCATAAAAGCTGCAGTATCTGTAGCTGATTGTAGTTCGACAGCGTCTTTACATTTCGTTTTATGCTTATATAGGCTACTCAGTAATGCCTCGAACTTGTGTGAATAAAGCAGATAATTTCTGCTGTATCTGCGGTGAAATAACTTTTATCTCACAAAAAAGGAGGATAACAGGAATGATTAAGAAAGCCTACAACTTGTATTTTGGCTGCAAGATAGGAGACCAGGACAAGAGCTGGGCACCACATATATGCTGCAATTCTTGTGGGACGGCACTGGAGTTGAATGGAAAAAAGGCATCTATGCCTTTCGCTGTGCCAATGATTTGGAGAGAGCCAACAGATCATGTTAGTAATTGTTACTTTTGTATGGTGCCTCCAACAAAAGGGCTAAATAAGAAGAAAAAGTTATCTGTGCACTATCCAAATATTCCATCGGCAATACGTCCAGTTCCTCATGGAGAGGGGCTACCAATTCCTAAAGCACCAGAATCCTTCGTGGTTGAGTCAAGTGAGGAAGAACCTGAAGCGTGTAGTCATCAACCGTCAACCTCACATGACCCAGACTTTCTTCCATCCACACCCACTGAACCACACCTCATTACACAAGTGGAATTGAGCGATCTTATCAGAGACCTGGATCTTCCGAAGAACAAGGCAGAGCTTTTGGGGTCAAGACTACAACAGTGGAATCTCCTAGCAAGTGATGTTCGTCTTTCTACCGTCATCGTCAGAAAGATCTGATCCCATTCTTCGTCCAGGAAGGTGATATTGCTGTATGTAACAATGTTCATGGTTTAATCTCAGCCATCGGCGTATGCTATGATCCCGATGAGTGGAGGCTGTTCATTGATGCTTCAAAGGCGAGTCTTAAAGCTGTTTTGCTCCATAATGGCAATCAGCTGCCGTCAGTTCCAGTTGCTTACGCAGTTTCAATGAAAGAAACGTATGAAAACTTGAAAGAGCTTTTAAGGTGCATCAACTATGATGAACATCAATGGTCGATTTGTGGTGACCTGAAGGTGATTGCTATCCTACTTGGACTTCAAGGTGGATATACTAAGTACTGCTGCTTCCTCTGTGAGTGGGACAGTCGTGCGAGAGAAATGCACTATGCCAAAAGAGACTGGCCATTACGCCAGTCATTGCAGCCTGGAGAAAAAAATGTTAACTATCCAGCACTTGTAGACAGCAATAAGATCTTATTACCTCCATTACACATCAAGTTGGGATTAATGAAAAACTTTGTTAAGGCAATGGACAAGAATAAAGCAGGTTTCAAGTACCTGATTAGCAAATTTCCAGCACTTAGTGCTGCAAAAATAAATGAAGGAGTCTTTGTTGGGCCACAGATTCGTAAACTTATTCATGATGATGAGTTTCTTTCTCTGTTGCGTGGAAAGGAAAAGGCTGCCTGGACAGCATTTGTATCAGTGACATCAAATTTTCTTGGAAACAATAAAACACCAGACTACAAGAAAGTGGTAGAAAAACTCATCCAGACTTACAGAAATCTGGGTTGCAACATGTCTCTAAAAATTCATTTTCTACATTTGCATCTGGATTTTTTCCCACCAAACTGTGGAGCAGTGAGTGATGAACACGGAGAGCGCTTCCATCAAGACATTGCAGCTATGGAAAGAAGATATCAAGGTAAATGGAGCCCATCAATGCTTGCTGACTATTGCTGGACAGTTGTAAGAGATAGCCCTTTCCTCGAATACAAGAGAAAAGCCAAGAGAAGCAAAACCGACACAAACTGAAGACAAAACTAGTGAGAATCCTAAGTATTAAAATGATTCAACTTAGCTTATGGCTATAATTTTTCTTGGTAATCCTATGCAATATATTATGCCATTTAGGCTTTGTTATGTAGTCAATATCACTTGCTTTATATTTGTGGAAAGACATCTATCTATATAATTATTGTGCATTATGTAGTCATTACGCCTATAGTAGAAAACTTTCCGTTTACAGAAAAACTAGAGCCAATTGACAAATTTCATTGTTATATTTGAACTCAGAATGTGAAATTCATTAAGAAATGGATCCTTTTGTTTCCAAAACTGGCAAAAAATAAAAATTTGTTGAACAGTGTTATCTCATGAAATGACACTGTTAAATGTTGTATGCAGAATAAAGTTACAAAAATAAATATGAACAACAACAAATGTAACAATATTAACATAAAGCAATGTAAACATCTCCTCCATCCCATGACTTCCTCCTCCTCCTCGAGTCTCATCTCCTCCATCCCATGTCCTCCTCTTTCTCCATCCCATGTTCTCCTCCTTTTCCAGCACAGTAGTAGTATGTCCAGCCGTACCTATACCCATGATGGGATTCGCGCTGGCCTCTTACCTTTGAAGTCCCTTGGTGGACTTACATGCCTATTTTTATTCGCTGTTTGTGAGTACCTTTCCTTCATTTAATAAATTTTTGTTACTGAGGTAATGCACAAGGTTGGTGCGCTTCTTGTTGTTTTACTTCGCAGTTTGTTCGGGCTTCCCCAGCCTTGGTTTGGAGCTGCACGACCTTGGATACTCCGGTGGTTGCTTCTCTGGAGGTTTTAATTCCATCTACTCGCCACCGGCCTGGGTCCCGGAGCGCAGGAGAAATCTTTTTTGGTTTATCTCCTTGTACCACCACCTTGTCACCACCCTGCCCAGCCTCTGCACTGCCAGGATGAAAACACAAGACCCGTTGGGGCGGCGCTGCTTCTGCCAGTCAACCCGGCAGCCTGTGGGTCATTGGTCTCCAGACCAACCGGGAGGCAGAGGGACAGGAGGGAGGCAGCAAGACAAGAAGAGGGCAGCGTCACAGGAGGGAGGCAAAGGGACAGGAAAGGGGTAGCATCACAGGAGGGGGGAGGTGTTACAGGATGAGGCCAGCAGGATAGGGGGCAGTGGGACAGGAGGGGGGCACCAGGACAGGAAGGGGTTATTGGGCAGTGGGGCAGGAGGGGGGCTGTCAGGGAGAAGCAGGCAGTGTGACAGGACACTGGAGAACCTCTTCAGCATCATGTTATCGGGTAGCGGCGGATGGTGGGGCTTGTGCAGTCGCAGTTAGGGTGGTGAGCGTGGGGGGCTAAGAGGTGCTCATAAGCAGGGGGTGTGAGGTTACAAAAGGGGTGGCAGTGGTCAGTAGGAAGAGAGTTTCATGCAGGTGTCTGGCTCTCAGCACTGCTGAGCTTCTTCTGCCAATCTTCTCCCAGCCTGACTGACACATGACATGCCAAAGAGCTGAGCCACTGGAGACATCCTGCCACCAATGGGCTGCGGTCCCTGCTGCTCAGATGAAAACCTCTCATTAGTGGTGGAGCGCTCTGCTCCTTACCTTTGTGGGACCAGCTGCCAGCTCCCCCCTGCTCGCTGCGCTTTGATGGGTACAGTGTGTGTAAAGCCACATATGCCTTATAGTGGAGCAGGCTCTACCAGTGACTCGCCTCCATCTTATTTCCACTAGCCAATAGTGAGCAGGTGAGTGGAAATTTTGAAGCCAGCTTATTTTATATATTTAGTTTGACTAAACTGTTTGCCTCACCTTAAGTATTTTAAAGCTTTTCTGTGGCAGAAATAAAAATAAAAGTCCTGCCTGCCCAACACCTAGCCAAAAGAAGGCTTCTGAGCCTTGAAATTACAGAAATCTGTGGTCTCGTGACCCTCAGGGACACCTCTTCTAGTTATGGAAACAAGTGCTTTCCACTGGTTTCAAATGTCTTCCCAACTGGTTAACGACCTCTTTATGATGTTGTGGTGCCTGGGACCCAGGGACAACTTTACACAAACACATACACACATCACTAGAAATAGATGTGTTCAAGAAGGACCCTTCCATACTGAAGGGTAGAATAAAGAAGAATCCAGCTGGCCTGTTGCAAGGTCACCATTTCATGTCAGTATTTGGGGTCTTGGATTTAAAATTGTATTTTATTAATTATTAAAAAGGAGCAATTAGCTAGGGGTGGGTGGAGTGGAAGGGAAAGAGTATATTTTAAGATTAGCATTAACCTTTTTGTGCCCCTCTTCCTAGAGTAGAGCACAATCACCATATTAATTCTAAAGAAGTGTGACTTTTATCATGGTTGGCAAGGCATAGGTTTAAACCAATCACAGTCTTCATTATCTCAACATTTAAATGTTTTTTGCTGTAGAGACATTGTGTGACCCTGTCACAATGCAAGTTATTTGAAATGTAGTTTGTAGATTGCTGTCAATTAAAAGATATTTTTGTGTTTGCGTTTGAAAGATCTGTGAAATTTCCCATATTTCTTTCCAAGTTGATAACATGCATATTACCTACATCCCTGGCCAAAAGTTTTGAGAATGACAAAAATTAATTTTCACAAAGTCTGCTGCCTCAATTTTTATGATGGCAATTTTCAAATACTCCAGAAGAGTGATCAGATGAATTGCAATTAATTGCAAAGTCCCTCTTTGCAATGAATGAATTAGAATAACAGACTGGAAGCTTTAAAAGGAGGGTGGTGCTTGAAATCATTGTTCTTCCTCTGTTAACCATGGTTACCTGCAGAGAAACACGTGCATTCATCATTTCTTTGCACAAAAAAGGATTCACAGGCAAGAATATTGCTGCTACTAAGATTGCACCTTAATCAATGATTTATCAGATCATCAAGAACTTCAAGGAGAGAGGTTCAGTTGTTGTAAAGAAGGCTTCAGAGTGCCCAAGAAATTTCAACGAGCTCTAGGACCGTCTCCTAAACTAGATTCAGCTATGGGATCGGGGCACCACCTGTGCAGAGCATGCTCAGGAATGGCAGCAGGCAGGTGTAAGTGTATCTGCACGCCCAGTGAGGTGAGGACTTTTGGAGGATGGCCTGATGTCAAGAAGGGCAGCAAAGAAGCCACTTCTCTTCAGCAAAAACATCAGGGACTGACTGCTATCCTGCAAAAGGTACAGGGACTGGACACCATGCCATGGCAAATTGCGGAGGTCTTGAAAAAGAAAGGTCAACACTGCAAATATTGACTCTTTGTATAAACTTCATTCAATGGTCAATAAAAGCCTTTGACACTTATAAAATGCTTGTAATTCTAAATTAATATTTGCGTCATTCTCAAAACTTTTGGCCAGGGCTGTACAGATTTTCTGTTCAAGAATTAGGAATAACAAATAGTAATACTGCAGTTCTGTACTTTTCCAATCCTGCTATCTTTTCCTATATCTTTAGACTTATAGTGGAACTAAACCCTTATATTCCTTATAGCCAACAAAGCTGCCATATTTGCCTCTGTTTGCTCTTCATTTGCCCTGATGCTGCACATGAGAGCTCAAGCATAATTCTTGGCATGAATGCAACTTATTTGGGAAACAGTTAAATCGATGGATTTAGTTTCACTTTAAGACTGAACTCCAGGAAATATTTGTATTGTATAGTTACTCTGGTTTGGCACAATGTAATTATGCATATCTCATACCTGATGGGCTGCTGGGGAAGCTAGAAATCGCTGTTGTAGTCAGCGCTACTACAATTATATTTGCAATATTCTGGGTCCTGTTTAGGTTCTAAGTACTGCACACTGACTACAGAGGGTTGCTCATTCAGCATTGCCACCATTCATAGAATGCTGAGCGAGCACCCCCCTGTGGTTAGTGTGCAGTCAGGCAGCCAGGCAGCCACTCACATAGAACCTGAGCAGGACGCAGAAGATCATACATCCCATAGGGTTGGATGAAATACTACTGAGGAGCTAGGTTCTTTTGGTTTACACTGAAATGCCCAACATATGACAACCCTCCATGACATGTGCAGATTAGCTTACTCTGGGGTGGAAATACTTTCCATTTTTGCTTTATTTTTGCCATTTAGCTAATGCATATCTTTGAGCTTTGAAGTATTGTTAATTAAAAAAAAATCAGTACAAGTGATACCTGCAGTGGTATTCTTAAGCTGCTGGGCCTGTATTCTTCAGCTGCTGGGCCGACTATGCATTCCCTTTCCACCCCCCTCCTCCATTCATAGGAACCAAGTTTCAATCAATGAAAAGCGCTCTATGAATGAAGGAGGCAGATCTTGCATTCATCTGCCCTTCATCCATTCATAGAGTGCTTTTCACTGCATTTAAAATAAAATATACACCGATTGTGTTTTATGATCACGCACCTAATATTATTATTATTATTATTGAGTAGGTCCCCCTTTTGCCACCAAAACAGCCCTGACCCATTGAGGCATGGATTCCATTAGACCTCTGAAGGAATGCTGTGATATCTGTCACCAAGCCTCCAGTAGCAGATCCTTTAAAGTGATGGTAAAGGTTTGGCATTTTTTTTTGTAATAACAAACTTGTTATACTTACCTGCTCTGTGCAATGGTTTGCAAAAAGCGGCCCCGATCCTCTTCTTCTTGGGTCCCCCATCAGGGCGCCTGACTCCTCCCCCTTGACCAGTTGCCCCAATACCAAGCCGTTTGTGATTGGGGCAGTGGTGAGTGCTCACTCCCGAGCACAGCTCTGTGCGTCCATAAAACACATAGAGCTGCGGCTCTGCCCCACCCCTGCTCTCTCCTCATTGGCTCACTGGCTGTGATTAACAGCAATGAGAGCCAATAGCTTCCATTGCTGTCTCAGCCAATGAGAAGAGGGAGCCCCAAGACAGCCAAGGCTCTCATGCATATTGCTTGATCGAGAGGTGGCTCAGGTAAGTATGAGGAGGACCTGAGGGGGGAGCAGCACACAGTTTTTTTTAGCTTCATGCATAGAATGCATAAAAGTAAAAAGCCTTCAGCCTTTAAAAGCACTTTAAATCCTGTAAGTGTCAGGACCTGGATTACCTACTGGTGTCACTGTGTTTTCCAGGTGTCTCTTAGTAGCCAGCTGAATCCAGTAATCAGTCTCTACTTGATGCTGGTTGCTGGGAAGGTATATAACTAATTCCCTAACTTTCTTCACTGGCTCAGTGTTTTGCCTGTGTGCTGTCTGCCTTGTTATTTATGTGCTGCTCCTGACCAGGACCCTGATTTCTGCTGTTATTCTGTTCCAGTATCTGCATTGTGTGCCATGCTATTTATATCTGCTCCCCTTATCCCAGTTCTGGCCTCCTTCCTGATCCATCTCCTTGCGTCTCCTGTCTTACCCTATTTATCTGTGTTGCGTGTATTTTGTATATATTGTATTATGGTTAGGTTGCTAGTTAGGCATTTGTCACTTGGTTTATGGTTTATGTATATCTTCACGTTTGCTGTGTATTCTGTTTGGTGGTGTTGGATGAGTTTTGATTCATTATTAATAAATCTTACTTTAATCATAAGCGGTTTGGCTTCAGTTGCCTAAGTACACATACACTGAACTGGTCACCCCTACTGTTGCCAGATACCTGCACTTGGTGTTCCTTACAGTAAGTTGTGAAGTGGAGCCTCCATGTATAAGATTTGTTTTTTTCCAGCCCATTGCATAGATATTTGATTGGTTTGACATGTAGAGAATCTAGAAGCCAAGACAATACCTTGAATGAGCTGTTGTGTTCCTTAAACCATTCTAGAATCATTTTTGAAGTGTGACAGGGTTTATTAGCCTACCAAGGGCCACTGCTGTCAGGGAACACTGTTTCCATGAAGGGGTTACTTCATCACCAACAATGTTTAGGTAGGTGGTACGTGTCAAAGTACCATCCACATGAATGGGAGGACCAAGGTTTCCCAGCAGAACATTGCCCAAAGTATCACACTGCCTCCACAAGCTTGTCTTTTTCCCATAGTGTGTCCTTGTGCCACCTCTTCCCCAGGTAAGTGACGCACATGCACCTGGCTGTCCACATGATGTAAAAGAAAACATGATTCATCAGGATTACCTTCTTCTATTGCTCCATGGGGAAGTTCTGATGCTCATGTGTCCATTGAAGGTCCTTTTGGCTGTGGATATGGGTCAAAATGGGCACCCTGATCGCTCTGGGGCTGCACAGCCTCATACACAACAATCTGCAATGTCTATTTTTTCTGCTTTTAACACATCAACTTCATACACAACATGTTTACTTGCTATCTAATATATCCCATGTACTTTCAGATGCCATTGTAACAAGATAATCAATGTTGTTCACTTAAAGAATATGGAAACCCTCACCTTGTAAAACAAAACCATTAAGCTTAAAACAGAAATGAAAGGCAAAACATTTGTGCATTATACATTTTTTCCTGCTTTCTCATACGTTATCGCATACCCTCTGTTCTCAGCTGCATAAAGAGCTCAGGGAGGAGAAACAGCACTGCACTGATCTTCCCAGTGAATGGTTGTGCAGTGGGGGTGTCAGGACAAGTCTGATCACTGGAGAAGAGCACAGCTAGAGAAATGACCTTGCTGTGCTCTTATCCGTACTGTGGTCAGTTTTTAATATGAAAGCAGAGGGACTGCCAGGCACACCAGGTATATTTGACACAAAGGAAGCAGTACAAAGATAACATGATACATTTTCATACAAGTACATGGTAAAGCAGGCACATATCAGGAATATGAAATATTCTTTAATCTGTTAGTGGTCATAAAATTACTGCTTATCGGTGTAAGCAGCTTGTGTTTTATTATTTTAAAGATTCTCCAAGTGCAGAAATATAGCTGTTGATCTGCCATAAATGAATTCAGTTCATAAGCCCTGTTTGGGGTTGACAGCATAAAACATTGCTGTGGGCTAATTGTTGTCATCCCTACTCGGTGTTTTTCTGTAAACTATTCAAGCACTCTCCCTTTCAGATCCCTACCACATAAAGGCTAATCATTCTGTAGTCCAAGATAACAACTAAAAGCACTCTTTTTAATAACACTAGTCAGTGTGGATAGTGCACAGGGCAACTCTGAAAAACAGGTTTGCTTGCGTTTATCAAAGTGTTGTAACAATATACATCCAACTGTCAGGAATGGACTGGCCAGCAATGGTGGGTATCACCTGCCTTATGAGCTGCAGTACCAGGGCTGGCCAGCGGGTGCTCCCAGCAATCAGAGACTCAACCTTGCAGCCAGCAAAACACCTGAAACTGCTTATGCTGGTGTATTTAAGGGATGGCCAGACCTGCAGACTCTGCCTTGGTGTATGTGTTTTCCTGGGCCCTGTATCCTGCATCCTGTCCCTGCATCCTGTCCCTGTCCCTGTTGCTGACCCTGCCTGATCTGATCTCTGCTGACTTCTCCTGCTCTGACCCCGACTCGTTCCTGACCATCCCTCTGCCTGACCCTCTGTACCTCGCTGTCTGCTACCAGTTGAACCTGGCTTGTGACCCCGACCATTCTCCGCTTGCTCCCCCTGTACCTACCTGCCCGATTGATATTTGACCCGGCCTGCCTGACGACGCTTGCATTGTATGTACTGTTATCTGTGGGTGGTTGGTTTGGTTTGTTTGCACTGTGTTATGTTTTAGTATTGCACTGCGTTTATGTTTGTATTGTTAGTGTTAATAAATTATATTGTTTATAATATATCTGAAGTCTGCGTTTCCCTGCATCAGTCACACACCTCTGGTCATACCCGGGAGCCCTGACATTACACCAAGGCCAATCCTGAGCAGAAGTGGCTGCACAGGGAAGCCATCTTGGTTTGTTGATGGGAAGGATGGATCTGGATGAGGTTGCGTATTTATATCTGCTAGTGTTTGATGACCGGGAGTATGCTTATCAAACTCTGAAGGAGTATACCCGGGATGAACTGCTAGAATGTATACGGCTCGCTCATGTTCTAGTAGATCAGGGCACAGAGTTCTCTGAGGTGCAGCCATTGATTGAGGTTTGTGCTGAGTTGGTTTCATCTGGTACCCCCGAATGCAGGGATGAATTTTTGCCACCATTTAGTGCAGACCAGGTAGAGTCCCTGGTGTGGTTATTAGAGGATGATGTGGGTTACTTTCTGGAGCGTTATTCCACATGTTCACCACAGGTACTCAGAGATTGTATAAACGCAGTGCACTCTTTGGTCAGACAGACTTTGTGTAAGCTCAGCTTTGTTCAACCCATACTGCAGACATGGACAGATTTGTTGCACCCAGCCTCAGTCAGCTTACAAAGACCCAGTCCTGCTTCTAATCTATTTCCTCAAAGCTCTACTCCTGTATTCCCAACAGCTCCTCCAGTTACAGCCCAGTATACTTGGCTATCTACCGCATGTCAGTACCCTGTTCCCACTCGCTGCACCTATCCTGCCTTTAACCCTGTAAAAAAGCCCTCTGTAGCAACTGTTCCCTCCTCTGTTCCATCCTCCAGCTCTTCTCTGTCTCCAGCTGCTCCACTCGTTTGCAGACCTGCGTTTACTTGCAGTGCTCCAGTAGTTAAAACCAGAAAAAAGCGAAAATTCTTTCCAACCAATACCATCCTGCCAGTATCCAAACCGGTGAATCTGCTTTCAGTGGTTCAGCCTGAAGCCTCTACTCAGCTTGAATCCTCTACTCAGCCTGAATCCTCTACTCAGCCTGATGCCTGTACTCAGCCTGATGCCTGTACGCAGCCTGATGCCTCTCTTCGGCCTGATGCCTCTCTTCGGCCTGAAGCCTCTACTCAGCCTGAAGCCTCTACTCAGCCTGATGCCTGTACTCAGCCTGATGCCTTTACTCAGCCGGATGCCTGCATTCAGCCTGATGCCTCTACCCAGCATCATGAACTGATCCAGCCTGACGATCCTATTAGGCCAGTTGACTCGATGCCCGCTGTTGATCCAGATGATCCGGTACCTGATCCGGTGCCCGCTGTCGTGCCAATTGACTCAGAGCCCGCTGTCGTACCTGGTGACTCGGTGCCCACTGCCTTGCCAGATGACGCGGTGCCCGCTGGCGAGCCAAATGACCTGATGCCTGGTGACCCAGTGCCCGCTGTCATACCTGGTAACCCGATGCCCGCTGTCGAGCCAGACAATCCGGTACCTGATGACCCGGTGCCCGCTGTCATGCCAGTTGACTCAGAGCCCGCTGTCGTGCCTGGTGACTCGGTGCCCACTGCCTTGCCAGATGACGCGGTGCACGCTGGCAAGCCAAATGACCTGATGCCTGGTGACCCAGTGCCCACTGTCATACCTGGTGACCTGATGCCCGCTGTCGAGCCAGACAATCCGGTACCTGATGACCCGGTGCCCGCTGTCGTGCCAATTGAGTCAGAGCCCATTGTCGTGCCTGGTGATCCGGTGCCCGCAGTCTTGCCAGACGACTCGGTGCCCGCTGTTCCGCCAGTTGACTCGATGCCCGCTGTTCCGCCAGGTGACTTGGTGCCCGCAGTCTTGCCAGATGACTCGGTGCCCGCAGTCTTGCCAGACGACTCGGTGCCCGCAGTCTTGCCAGACGACTCGGTGCCCGCAGTCTTGCCAGACGACTCGGTGCCCGCAGTCTTGCCAGACGACTCGGTGCCCGCAGTCTTGCCAGACGACTCGGTGCCCGCAGTCTTGCCAGACGACTCGGTGCCCGCAGTCTTGCCAGAGGACTCGAAGCCCGCTGTTCCGCCAGTTGACTCGATGCCCGCTGTTCCGCCAGTTGACTCGGTGCCCGCAGTCTTGCCAGACGACTCGGTGCCCGCAGTCTTGCCAGACGACTCGGTGCCCGCAGTCTTGCCAGACGACTCGGTGCCCGCAGTCTTGCCAGACGACTCGGTGCCCGCTGTTCCGCCAGTTGACTCGATGCCCGCTGTTCCGCCAGACGACTCGGTGCCCGCAGTCTTGCCAGACGACTCGGTGCCCGCAGTCTTGCCAGACGACTCGGTGCTCGCAGTCTTGCCAGACGACTCGGTGCCCGCCGCTCTGCCTGGGGGCCCGAGACCTGTCGCTCCGCCTGGGGGCCCAATGCCTGTCGCTCCGCCTGGGGGCCCGATGCCTGTCGCCCCGCCTGGGGGCCCGATGCCTGTCGCCCCGCCTGGGGGCCCGATGCCCGTCGCCCCTCCTGGGGGCCCGGTGCCCGCCGCCCCTCCTGGGGGCCCGGCGCCCGCCGCTCCGCCTGGGGGCCAGGCGCCCGCTGCTCCGCCTGGGGGCCCGATGCCCGTCGCCCCGCCTGGGGGCCCGATGCCCGTCGCCCCGCCTGGGGGCCCGATGCCTGTCGCCCCGCCTGGGGGCCCGATGCCTGTCGCCCCGCCTGGGGGCCCGATGCCTGTCGCCCCGCCTGGGGGCCCGGTGCCTGCTGATCCGCCTGGGGGCCCGGGGCCTGCTGCTCCGCCTGGTGGCCCGCTACCTGCTGCTCTGCCTGGTGGCCCGCTGCCTGCTGCTCTGCCTGGTGGCCCGGTGCCTGCTGCTCCTCCTGGTGGCTCGGTGCCTGCTGCTCCGCCTGGTGGCCCGGTGCCTGCTGCTCCGCCTGGTGGCCCGCTGCCTGCTGCGTCGCCTGGTGGTCCGATGTGCCTCTGCCCGGAGTCCTGCCCGATGTGCCTCTGCCCGGAGTCCTGCCCGATGTGCCTCTGCCCGGAGTCCTGCCCGATGTGCCTCTGCCCGGAGTCCTGCCCGATGTGCCGCTGCCCGAAGTCCTGCCCGGTGTGCCTCTTCCCGGTGTGCCGCTGCCCGATGTGCCGCTGCCCGGAGTCCTGCCCGGTGTGCCGCTGCCCGGAGTCCTGCCCGGTGGGCCAGTTTTTGATATCCCGCCAGTTACCAGACCCGGGCGATGGAACATTTTGCCCAGCTAGGACTGTTTGGAGCTTCCTGAGGCTGCTCCTTGAGGGGGGGGTACTGTCAGGAATGGACTGGCCAGCAATGGTGGGTATCACCTGCCTTATGAGCTGCAGTACCAGGGCTGGCCAGCGGGTGCTCCCAGCAATCAGAGACTCAACCTTGCAGCCAGCAAAACACCTGAAACTGCTTATGCTGGTGTATTTAAGGGATGGCCAGACCTGCAGACTCTGCCTTGGTGTATGTGTTTTCCTGGGCCCTGTATCTTGCATCCTGTCCCTGCATCCTGTCCCTGTCCCTGTCCCTGTTGCTGACCCTGCCTGATATGATCTCTGCTGACTTCTCCTGCTCTGACCCCGGCTTGTTCCTGACCATCCCTCTGCCTGACCCTCTGTACCTCGCTGTCTGCTACCTGTTGAACCTGGCTTGTGACCCCGACCATTCTCCGCTTGCTCCCCCTGTACCTACCTGCCCGATTGATATTTGACCCGGCCTGCCTGACGACGCTTGCATTGTATGTACTGTTATCTGTGGGTGGTTGGTTTGGTTTGTTTGCACTGTGTTATGTTTTAGTATTGCACTGCGTTTATGTTTGTATTGTTAGTGTTAATAAATTATATTTTTTATAATATATCTGAAGTCTGCGTTTCCCTGCATCAGTCACACACCTCTGGTCATACCCGGGAGCCCTGACACCAACCATATAGTTATCAGACCAAAATAGAGCAAATAAGTCAATTTATGTAGTGCTTTACATATTATGCATTCAGAGTAGTCCCTGCCCTCAAGGAGCTTATGATCTAAGGTCCCTACATTACAAATGTTTACTAGGGCTAGTTTAGACAGTAGCCTAACAGCATGTCTTTGGAATATGGGAGGAAACTGGAGTACCTGGAGGAAACCCACCCAAACACAGGGAGAATATGCAAACTTCATGCAGGTAGTGTCCAGGTTGGGATTCAAATTGAGGACCCTGCTGCTGCAAGGCAGAAGTGCTAAGCACTATAATGAAAGTAGAAAAACAGGTGGTCAATATATTACTGCAATGGAGACTTTACCAAAGTCAGCCAGACCAACGTTTCTGCTAGTGGTAGAGTCCCAGTAATATCTGTTATACAGCAAATGTGATATATTTTTAAAAAAACACTGCACATATAAAATACGAATGTTCATTGCATTGTGTTTGCATCAGTACTTCAAAGCATACAGAGTGTGTAGCAATCATGCACACAGAGATGGACGCGGTCATCCATTTTGCTCCAAACCCTTCCATCTTGTATCATTTCTACTCTCAAATCAGCTTTCCTCATCCCCCCTCTTTCTCTGTTGAGTGACATGTGGTCTGTTTGATGCAGATCACAGGCAGCAAACTCATTGGGAGGGCGTCATGGTTATAAATCCCACACTATCTGGTGCCCCTACGTCTGCGAGACTCTTGCTGGAGAAGGGATCGTAAAACCATAAACCAAGCCCTCACAGAGCTTCAAAGACATTCCAGGTAGTCGTAAAAACAGACTTACATTTAAAAACTCACTTTTCCATATAATTTTATATCTTCAAATAGGACATAATTACATAAACATGGAGCACATATTTGGACGGCTCACTCTAATACAAGTCGCCTGGTATATTACACCCCCTAGCTGGCATATACAGGAGAGCAGAAAATTATATCTCCTTAACCATCCAAGCAGGTATGTCATATTTCATACCTAGACGTTCTGCAGGTGATTCTGTGTATTAATCTACTAGTGGCAAGGATGCTAAATGTACCGAGAATAAGTTATGAACCATGACATCAACTGGGAGAGTTTTTGGTTCTAGCTTAGGTCGACGCCCCAACACCCCTCCCCAAATGAGGCGATTGGTTCTCTGCTTTAAGGAGACACCCTGTTGAGTTCCTAGAAAAAGCTGAGCTAAGCTGAGTTAAGTGAAGTTGAAGATTCTCCCTTTTAACATCGGAACTAACTTTGGGAGATAAGGCATCATTTTGGCTCTAAAACCTGATCTGCTTAACCCAAGGCTGACGGCAACTACTTTATCCCTCTAAACTTCTTTCTGTTATCTCTTTGCTGTGCTATTGCTTTCTGTATATTTGTATATATATATTGGCTACATCTTTTTCTGTAAATATTTTTATTGCACCCTTTTGACCTTTTAGTAATAAATCCTACTTTCTGAAAGTGTTGAACTGTTTCTAAAGCTCTTTAACCTCCCTGGCGGTAATCCCGAGTGTAGCTCGGGGTAAAGTTTCAGTACCACAAGCGGTAACCTCGAGCTACACTCGGGCTTACCATGCAACGCTGCTCCGGGATCTGTTCTTCTCTTACCTTGTCCTTCGCTCCCGCAATGTCCCTCCTGCAGTGCCCCCCCGTAATGTCCTCCGGCGGATGCCGGCACCTTTCTTCTGGGTTCCGTCCCCTGCGACATCGGAACATACGAGGAGGGAGCCGCGGGAAATTTGAAAATGGCAAAAAGTGACATTCAGTAAATTCACTGAAATCACATAGTAAAACATTACTGTATCAAACCATTTCACATACATTTTGTCCCTAGTGCTTTGTCTTGTGCCCTGCCTGCATTTTTACTGTTCTTTCTGACTGGAAACTGAGAAACGTTCATGGCGTTTAAAAAGCGTCCCTTTAGGTCAAAATCGGTTTTAGACCAGCTAGAGAACAGCGATAGTAAATTAGAACTACTTGCAGAATTGAGTGATGATTGGTGGGGAAATTCGTCATCAGACACTGAAAATGATTTTGCGACTTTGCTCAGTGATGTGCAAACTTGGCGCTATATTTCAAAATTCAGTGTTTTTGGTTTGATTATATTATTGAATTAAATTTATTAGATTTTTATTTATTATGATTATTTATTAAATTATAATTTATTATTTCGTGTTTAAAATTTTAACATACCCGGGACGTTTACTAGACTCGGACAGATTTCAGTGAGTTATTCCTAAAAATTACAGGCCTACAATAAAAAATACATATTTCCATGCAAAAAAATGTACCGCTTTGAGCACAGAAATATGGACATAATCAGGCCGCTAGGGAGGTTAATGCAAACTAAGAACCCCTGCCTCTGAAGAGCGCTACTGTGTGTTCTAAACTTCTGTATAACCTACCTGCGGTGACAGTGGTATACAGATGCTTATGCAAACATCATAGTGTTATTGCTAATATTGCCGAGTTTCCTCTTTCTCTGTACAAAAGGAGGTGGTGGCAGTGTGAAGGGTTAATTGCGTAATTAACCTGACCCAGTAACAATCACTCTTAGGCTGCAGGTACACGGGTTGTGGTCCATTAGCTGGAAAATATGTGTGCAGGGTGCAGCTGGGCGTGGCATTGTTACGCACGTGACAGCGCGGTTTTAGATTGGCTAGTCCTTCGGTCAAGAGTTTGGTGAGAAGGGCTGGGGTCTGATGCCGCGATTGTCACAGAGTGCAATTACAATAAACGAAGGAACCAAGCAAAATAGCTGGTGTAGAGCCTGGTCCTGTGACCTATCACTGTTATGCAAACTGTCTTTCCTCCAGTCACAGTAATTTCTACTACATTAAACAGAGAGATCTAAATCAAGTACCACAGTCTCCACACTGTAGCCTGCATTTTATGAATGGGCTGCAAAATGCAGGCTGTGTTGTTGAATATCCTAGCAGTTTATAGTGGAGAGCGAATAGTGATTCACTCACTCCTTTATAAATAAGCTCCCTAATTTCATAAAGCACTTTATGTCAGTTTAGAACTTTATAAAATAAAATACTTGTTTTCACCTTTTTTTAATCCTTTGTTGCAAGATGTTGCTTGTCATCTAAAACCCCTTCAGCCACTTTCTGTCAACATGCATGTACTCCACCAATGCATAAACCCGGCATTTGTCAGGGTGAGTTTTCTTGACAACAATGGACCCTACATGTGTAATTGGTGTTGAAGCAGCCACTTCTAGGTTCTATTAGAAGCAGATATTACATGGTGACAATGGAGGAGCACAATTGGGAGACAGGACAGAGAGTCACCATCGTATAACGGGAAGTGCTTGAACTAGGACCTTCATGGCAAGTTCATGATCAGATATTATTTTAATCAAAGCTGTAGGTTTAAAATTGACAATGACTTTGGAAATTATATTAATGTGTTAATGCTTATATGCGATTATAGTGACTGTGTTTACATGTATTTTAACCAGTGGCTTGTAGCCAGTGCTCAACATTCAGATGTTGCAGCTCTGTTCATATCCCAGCAGAATTTCGTTGGATGCTCCAGTTTTCTTCCAACAATCCAAAAACTTAGAAGTAGGTTGCATCCCAAAATGGTCTCTAGCATGTGGTTGGGACATTAGACTGTGAGCCTTGTTGGGAAACAAGGACTGATGTCAGAGGATAAAAAGAACTGTATAATATATCAAAACAATATAAATGCTGTAAATAAATAACCGATTGAAATTTATGGTATTGGAAAATAGGCAATGTTTGTTATATATAGGTGTTTTTACTGAATTATTCCAAATATTTGTCATTAATTGACGCCAGCATAAATGGACGGATTTTGATAGAGGTGTAAAGTTCCAGCATAGATGTTGATAATCCCAATCTGTTAGAGGTTGAGGTAATTAAATGTAAATTTTCAAGCATGGAAGACTATCTGTTCTAGCAGATCTTGGATGAATGTTTTCCATGATGTACAGGGAGTCATGTGCTTTTGCTGTGGTGAATACAGACTACTAACTTTTCATGAAATGGTAGTTGTCTTTGATACCCACCTATTATAGCAAGCAAGAGTAGTTGTATTTTTTTTAGAAGCACAGTGCTTGGTATAATATGTTCTGTTAATATCCTAGATGTAGAAGAGAGTGCTCTGCCTGGAAAGCAGTTGGGCAGAATTGAAGTGCTGCATGTCCGAAGCTGCAGTACAATGCAGTTGTTAGTTGAAGGATTGTACAGGAGTGCATTAGTAGATCTTTTAATTCTAACCCTTTAACCTAGTGGTTAGGAAATTACTGCTTTTAACCGGTCTTGTGGCTTTTAGTAACTGTAATATCTTTTTTTCTGACAAGCCTTTGCCACTCAGTTTAATTAAAAATACAATGCCAAGAATACAACAAAAACAATCTCAGTGATGCCTGACAAGTTAAAATGACTGGTAATTGAAATGAAAATCCCTGACTAGAAAATATATCAGATGTGTGTTGCATTCTGTTCTTGTATTTTTTTTCTCAGCGGTAAATATAGAAGTTAACTTTTAAAATGCGATCATTTATGTCATTGTAAATTTGTTTTTCATTCTGAAATAGGGCTGCATCTGATTATACAGACCTTCATAAAACATCAGTGCTTTATTGTTCAAAAATGCCTAACCATAATGAATGACTCTGCGGTTAGAGATTTTATTTTCCTACCATGAAAGAAAAGACCTCAAAGTAAGAAGAACAAGTTTAAAGTGACTCTGTACTCAGCTAAACCGAATGAAACAAATGCAGCCAATGCATGGCATGTGCATTAAGGCCCCAGTTCTTGAAATGCCAGCACCACTGCACCTCCTTGATCTGCCACAGGAGCCTATACAACTACTGATTTTCTTTATTCACTAGAACACTAGATCAACATTTACTCTTAAATATATACATTATTTTGCTAAGAGAGTTAGTAAGTTCATCTATGTGCAAAATAACATGAATTCCTTACAATCAGCGATTGAGAGTAGAGATAGAGGGGCAGTTTGGTTCTTTAGCACTGATATGAAAACTCTTTCTGTTTAAAGCAAAGTCATTTTCAAAAAGTTTTTGTGATGCTCTCTGGACTAAGGGTTCAAGGGGAACAGATATGAGGCCGGTTTGTCCTCCCAGATGTATTTTTTAAGCTACCATAAAATCTCTTTCACTTTTGACTGGAATTGTGGGAGTAAAGGCAAAGTTCAGAATATGTCAAGCTAAATTACAAAGTCTTAATTACAGTGCTAGCTGTTTTGGGAGGTTTGTCGATATACACTCATTGGCCACTTTATTAGGTACACCTGTCTATATGCTTGGCAACACAAATTGCTAATCAGTCAATCACATGGCAGCAACTCAATGCATTTAGGCATCTAGACGTGGTGAAGATGACTTGCTGAAGTTCAAACCGAGCATCAGAATGGGGAAGAAAGAGGATTTAAGTGACTTTGAACATGGCATGGTTGTTGGCGCCAGATGGGCACAAACATCTCTAGGGAAATCGAGACTCATTAGACCAGGCAATGTTTTTCCAATCTTTTATTGTCTAATTTTGGTGAGCCTGTGAGAATCGTAGCCTCCATTTCCTGTTCCTAGCTGACAGGAGAGGCACCCGGTGTGGTCTTTTGCTCCTGTAGCCCATCTGCTCCAAGGTTCAACATGTTGTGCGTTCATACATAGCTGTTATTGTGCATACCTTGGTTGTAACAAGTGGTTTTTTAAGTTACTTTTGCCTTTCGATCATCTCAAACCAGCCTGCCCATTCTCCTCTGACATCAATAAGGTATTTTCATCCACACAACTGCCACTCACTGGCTTTTTTCTTATTTTCAGGCCATTCTCTGTAAACCCTAGAGATGGTTATGCGTGAAAATCCCAGTAGATCAACAGTTTTTGAAATACTCAGATCAGCCAGTCTGGCACCAACAACCATGCCATGTTCAAAATCACTTAAACCCTCTTTCTTCCCCATTCTGATGTTCAGTTTGAACTTCAGCAAGTTGTCTTCACCATGTCTAGACGCCTAAATGCATTGAGTTGATGCCATGTAATTGGTTGATTAGCAATTTGTGTTACCAAGTAATTGAACAGGTGTAACGGAGGTGTTATGAAAAAAAAAATATGTTCTAGAAAAAAACGTACTTCCATTTTCTGATAAATGACAGAATGAATTGTTTTTGAAGAAAAATTAGCAATGTGTAAACGTACAAGAGAGTTTCTGACCAGTTCAAAGCCAAAAGAATAGATCTTCAAACAGCATGGTTGAGCAATTAAAGTGTTACTAAACCCACACCAGTAAAATCTGTTTGTATATGCAGTAAAGCATGCTTGTTATACTCACTGTGGAATCTAAGGGGTTAATCCTCCACATTGTGGAAAAAGGATGTTTGATCCTCTCTTCTCTGATTCTCCCCTTTTTCGAGTGTGTCCTAAATATCTCCTGATAGAACAGTGGCTCTGGGGCAAACTGCACATGCTTAGTTTGGTCCGTGTTGCTAGAGAGTTTTTTTTTCTGGTGAGAGTGCATTTGATCAGCACAGGGTCAATCAACACTGTCCAGACAGAGGTCAGGGGTTCTGCATCCTCCTACAGAAGAATGAAAACTCCTCCTACAAGCTGTAACCAGTGCTCTGCTGGACAATGATAGAAGTCACAAGACTGCTCTAACTGCTGATGCGAAAAAGTTATTTAGCAGTTTATATGTACTAAAACAATTGCATTTCCATGTTCTGTGTACTGTGGGAGACAAGATATAGTGAATGCAGGGTCCTGGGTTCAGTAACACTTTAAAGTTAGATAGGTCTGGCAAGGAAGGAAGAAAATTCCATGATGAACTAAGTAGAGTGACAAAGGTCCAAAGATACAGAAGAGAAGAGACTGATTTATTGTACCACCAGCCAATTGAGGGAAAGTACGTATAATGTAAAATCTGTAAAAACCTAAAAGTGATATATATTGAGTCCAAAGTCAAGAACAAAAACCAAAGTCCCACATTAGGTTGTAGATCAAAAACAATGGTGCATAATCTGGTGCCAAATAATTTGCTGCAGATCCTTTGTGCTCCACCACCATAAGACAATATATTGCTCTCACCAACCATCCATGACCTCTTAATTATAAGAAGGTCTAATGCACCCCCAAGAGTTTGGAACAGTGTATATCTTCTCAATGGTCTCCCAATTTACTCCATAGCCAAGGTTAACAAGAATCAGAAAGAAAATGTCTCATAGTATAGTAGGTTTATTAAATTGACAAAATCAACCAATTATGCACTCACATTAGTTGGTGCCCAATCCTCGGCACTAATACACTCAGCTCAGGATGCTAGCACCGCTCAACAGGGAGTTGGTGTGCATGCCATAAACCGGAAGTGGAAATGATGTCACCTGACCCAGATATGGCTGGATGTGATTCTGCCTCTACATGTTTCACCTACCAGGTGTCTTCAGGAAGCTTCCTGTCTTCCTGAAGCTTCATGTTTCTATCACACTTGGAATATTGTTCACCTAATATGTATGTTTAGTGCCATACCTTATTTTATTATATGATCTCAAGAGATGTTTCCACTCCAAGGGGCAGCTAACATTTTTTGTATTATTTTTATTTTTGTTGGCCTGCTAAATGGTTGAGTTATTATTATTTATATTTTATTGCAAAGAGGATACACTGTTTGTGTACGGCAGTATTTTTCACTTTTTTGCATGTAAAGCGAAGGCACTTAGTTTCTCGCTAAATTGTTATCGCATAATTTAAAATCTGTTTGCCCTGTAATGGTTATTATGTCCCTGTAGGGAAAGCAAGGAAGTCATATGATGATGATTGAAGATGGGTTAGAAGAGAGAAACGTGGGGCTATGGAACCTTATTGTTTGGATGGTGTATCTTATTTAAGTGTGTTTTTGAAGGTTGTGCGAGCTTCAAAACTTGCAAATGTCAGTGAATTTCAGTTCTCACATAACCCATTGCTTGATTTACTTGCGACAGTGCCAGCCTACAATTCATGTGACATAAACAGCCTCTGCAGGAGACTAGTATCTTAAAAAAAA
The DNA here is from genome assembly GCF_062004578.1 of Staurois parvus. Taxonomy (NCBI): domain Eukaryota; kingdom Metazoa; phylum Chordata; class Amphibia; order Anura; family Ranidae; genus Staurois; species Staurois parvus. The sequence goes on from NW_028317807.1 coordinate 13,172,494, forward strand.
TGAAGGTACTTCTTATGTACTGAATACATCAGGTAGCAATTGTTGACCAACCTTTTTTTTAATTTGTCATAAAATTATTTGTATTGTTTAATACATCAGTGAAATTTTTTTTTATTAATTTTCCTGGAGTTCCATCTTTATTGTTGTGATTTCAGTTAAGATAATTCATTGTACACATAACAATGTGCAGCACAACTTTATTCATGTTTTTATGAACACCCAATTGCTGAATGTGCTTTCCAGTTGCTGAGAAGACCAATCCATTAGTAGCTTTGATACACTACCTACTTACGCTTAGGAAAGGTAATCACTTTATTTACTTTTCCCTTCTCATCACAGCAAGATGTATTTATTTATAGCTGGGGAAGCTTTTGCTTTGTAATTTCTAATAAACATTGATGGTGTTACTAGTCTGTATGAAACCTTCCATATTATACTCCATCAAAATGGCAGCACTAATTAGGTTCCTTGAATTAGCTAATGGATTTTAAAAAAGATAGCTCATAGTGCTCTCCCAGCTGTCCCAGAGAACCAAGGCAAGAAACAGACACAGAGTTCTCAAAGCTTTTGTACTTAACAATAGGAAGGATGGAAGGGTTTTGTAGCAGTGGGGGCGAGAATAAAATTACATTTTAATGGGTGTTGCAAAATAAAATAACCATCAACATTCTGTCAAAATAATTCTTTAATTAGTGTGTGATATTTATTTCATCTTGATAAATTAGGCATTGTTTACATAGAATCTGATAGAAAGTGTGCATCATTTCTCAGACTGAAGATGCCCTGACACTACTAATTGTAATTAAGATAAAAATAGGTTCATAAATTCTCGCTTTTGTAGATCTAAACTAATGAGATAAAGCCAATCCACCGTGATATCATTAAAGGATTTAAAGTGGAAGTATCAATTTTTACCCTTTTAACTGCTAGCACAGCAAAACTGTTTAAAAAAGGGGGTATTTACTTTCCAGCATTGCCTGCAGAAATAAATAAGGCCTATTGTTCATTTAAAGCTGAACTCCAGCTCCAACACAGCTGAAATACATAATATGGGAGTTGACAAAGAATGGGTAACTCTGTCCAATCTGTCCTTTTACATAGCCCTGCCGAATAGCAAAGCCAAGTTGGTGACTTCACTTTTCTCTAGTGCAGTTAAGCACTTTTGCAAGGTCATCTCCCCACCCTGCAGCCTTTGATTGAATAGTGAGAGAAGAACACTGCACTGCTAAGATCATCAGTCTGCTTTCTCATGCTGTAAGAAGTGATTGTAGCCATATTAGTGCACTTGCAGCACTTTAACATTCTGCTAAAACTTTGTGAAGTAGTACTGCTTGGACCTTGAAGAAGGGGACATACCCCGAAAGCTTGTCCTGAAAATTGTATGTTGATGCAAATAAAAAAAGTATCACGGACTGTACTCAATTGTTTCTGTGATGCTTTAAGCATGTAATTCAAGTATACATAATTGGCAAAATACTGACCTCTCTCTCTCTGTATGAGTGCTTCCTTACAGGCTAGTTAGCCATCATTTTTTTCTGTATGTGGCTGCTATGGAATAGGGCTTGAGGGAATCAGATGGAAGTAGACAAGCTATGGTGTGGTGGGCCTAAAGAAACCAAAAAGCCCTCCAAGAAACCACTGCGAAGCACAGGATAGCCCACTAAAACCAGGTGTTTACACATCATAACTGTCAAAAATGAAAAAATGGTGTATTCCTTATTTTTTTTCATAATTCCTTTGAGTGTATTCCTTATTTAAGGTCGACAAACAAAGGCAAATAAATTTGTCATGTTTGTCCTGGGAACCACTCTACATTGAGGAATTAAGCACATTATTGAAATGAATATCCACTTGAAGACCAAGCATTTTCTGGCACATCTTGTTTACAAGTTTAAATCAGTATTTTTTGCTAGAAAATTACTTATAACCCCCAAACATTATATGCGTTGCAATTTTTTATGTCACATGGTATTTGGCAGTGGTTTTTCAAAAGCAATTTTCTGAGAAAAAATACACTTTAATGAATTTAAAAAAAAAACACAATATATACCCAATTTTTTGTAAAATATGAAAGAGGACGTTACGGCGAGTAAAGATACCTAACACACTTTAAAATTGCACACGCTCATGGAATGGCGACAAACTATGATACCTAAAAATCTCCATAGGTGGCGTTCTAAAAAGTATTACAGGTTACCTGTTTAGAGTTACAGAGGAGATCTCATGCTAGAGTTTTCACTCTCGTTCTAACGTTCATGGTGATACCTCACATGTGTGCTGAGAACAGCGTTTACATATGCGTGCATGACTTACGTATGTGTTCACTTCTGCATGGAGGGATGGGGATGCTCTAATTTTTTTATTTATTTTATTTTCTAGTTTTACACTGTCCCTTTTTTATCACTTTTATTCTTATTGCAAGGAATGTAAACATCCCTTGTAATAGGAATAAGTATGACAGGTCTCCTTTAAGGAGAGATCTGGGGTCAAAAAGGCCCTAAATCTCTCCTTTACCTTTAAAAGCAAAAGATATAAAAAAAATTTTTTCAATATTTTCCTTTAAAAAGAAAAAAAAGTCATTTGTCTACCCCAGACTGTTGCTTTGGTCCCCCATAACATAGAGGTGATCAGAGACAACAGAGTCTCTCATCGCATCTGTTACTAGCCGGCCGCACCATCAGATCATTTCTTAGGTGTGCTGGTGTTAACGATAAGTCTGAGAAACATCAGCGAGTGCGGGGGGGTTTGGGGGATATCCCACCACTACTGAAAGTGGTCCAGTGGCTAATGAACTGCTTGGACCTCTTTCATTAGAAGCCGGCCGCCACCAGAATAAAAAAGATTCCGGAGTTATGGCTGATATCTTGCAAACATTTATATATGTATGTGGATATTCAAGAAATATGAATAAATTGATTACACGTAAAAAGTATCATAAACCATGGACCCTCCATTTGATTAATTTAGTGAGCTTTCAATCAATTTAACACTGTCAAGTCAATTGGTTGTGATGGAATTTTATTGATTAATTCTAAATGATCAAACGAAAATCTAGATGTGTGTCAGACAACCAAAAGTGATAGAGATGAAATGATTATTTTTAATGGATCGTTTCTGATAGAATACAGTATGTGTTGCATTGTTCAATATTTTACTATATAATAATTTGATTGTCTGTGATCTGTGGTACCTGAATGAATCACAAATCAATATCTATATCTTTTCACCAGTATGGGGCATGTCAAAAGCTGTACCTACCTCTCTTCCCATCTCATGTTTAGGATAACATAGCACAATATTCATAACTATATATAGACACCTGCATGCTGGAAATTTTTGTTTCATTTTGGATTCGTTCATTGAAGAATTTTGTTTTGTCATTCATTGTGTTGAACCAATATGTTCTCAGGATTCATTTTGTATCTTTGGCGTTTGTTTCATTGGTCCGAGTGGATTTGAAAAATGTTTACGTTTTTTCTGAAAGATTGCTATACTTTAGTTTTTGGTTTTGATATTTTGAATGGATTTGTTATTCATATATCAAAACTATTCAATATTTTCAAAAGCAGAACAGTAAATAATGCAAAATTCCCCAAATTTTTCAAACCCAAGAATTTCATTAGACTGTGGAACTGAACTGATGGACTGTGACAATTATAAATTCTATTTAATTCACAAATTAACTCAAATCTGAATGAACGAACTTGAAAATGTAGTTAATTTCCCCATTGGCCCGAACTACTGCTGCATCATGTGATGTCATCCCACTGAAACAAATGCATTTGTTGATTTTGTTCGGATTCAATGACATTCATTATTATGTTCATTTGGAGATTCGTATACATCCTAAACTTTATAAATCTAATTTTCATCCAAAAATCAATTTGTAATGAAATGAATATGTCTATTAATGGGTATTTACTGGTATTGACTCAATAATTACTTCATGCTGCTGTAACTGGTTGACAGGTTTTTGCCTCTAATTGTATGGTTCTATACACATAAATATACAGGACCATGAGGTTTTACTACATGGTATTCATCTTAAAGGTGATATGCCATATTTGTATTTTCTATGTAGAGTTTGATATATTGGATCTTGTTTGAACCTGGGACCATTCTCACTTGCAGAAAGCTACGTGTTCGCTTTGAGGAATTTATATTTAATTTACTTAATTCTGTTACATTTACTGTGTTTTAATCCATTCATGCTATGTACTGGGGAGTTTGCGCAATTGTATTGGGAATTTGGAGGGGGTGGTAGGAGGTCCTTTTTATACTTATATAATAAATGTTTAGTTATTCATCTGAGTATTTAATAAAAATAGAGTTGTAAAATAATAGTGTTTTTGAGAGGTCTTAATTTTAGTAATGCTTACATCTATGAGGTATGATAATTTCTCAATGTTAAAAGCCAAATGGCTGCGATAATTATTTTATTTAAAGTGCAGTGCTTAATTTTGTGAAAACATAATTAGTGATGGTCCCACCAGTGGTCACCTTTAATAAGGTGTATTTTGGAGCATTCCACAGAAATGTAAACCTTATGTCCTTTGTATTTCATTTTCCCACACCGTTGAACCAAGGTCATTGGAAAAGTAGATGATCAGACAGTAAAAAGACGTTCATCCCAACATACACATTTTATGTTGTATATTTCCAGGCCAGCAGTAGCTAGTACTAATTACTGGAAGTCTAGTGGTTTATATAGTAAACAACACTAAAGAATGTATAAAAGACAAATAACTATATAGAGTGGATGAGTGTACAGTAATTATTTATGGAGGGAGGGTTAATAATTTTAGTTTTCCAACTGAATTATTTCCTATCATGACGGACTATACAGAACACAAATAACCTTAACTGAACCCATTTATATGTCTATCATCTCTGGACACAACTGAGACTAGTTTGATGAACATTGTTCTTAGAAACAGATATATGTGATGCATTCAGACCTTAGATGAACTTGCTGCCAGTCACCATTGTGATTGATGGTAGTGTGTGACCAGGTTTTTATTTGAACTTATGGAAAAAATCCATGTTGGTAACAGGCCTCAATTAATCCCAACACGCGGCTTTATCTCAGCTCAACTGCAGGAGTTGGGGAAGCTATCTGATTGTCTCAAGGCTACTGACTGAAAAGGAAATTTCTCTGTCATTATTTTTCATGGGCACTTCATTTGTTTTAGGCAGCAGATTGCCTCGTTTGTCTGCAACTGTCAGTCATTCATATGCTTGATTAGATCTCAGATCCAGGAGCACAGCAGCCTAGCATTCCATAGAAGCAACACCAAACAGAAACACTCTGGATTTAATTGCATTTGCTCTATAATTTGTAAGACAATCTAACACATTAGGCATAAAATCTTAGTACAATGTCTCATTTGTAATTATCGGGTATACTTAATTTTTTTAGATTTTTGTAAAAAAAATTAAAATGGGTTAAACAAAAACTGGTAATAAAATTGAACTCTGGTCAAACAGGTATACTGTATACATGGATACTATATACATACTGTACATGAGAGTTGTTGTTTTGCATGCCAAAGGATTTTTATTTATGTCTATCCAATCCAGAGATTTACACAGTTCTGCCACACAGCGCAGTCAGCCTGGAGACCTTGCTGCAGTTGAGAAATGTAACTGGGTCTCCTCCTTGTTCCCAGCCTGTAATTGAACAGTGAATAAGAAGCAGCAGACTGATCAGCTAATCTCTATGTGACTGTGTTCTCTCCTTCTATCAGCATGTTTCTTTGTGCATGATTACTGCAACACAACAGCTCATTGTGGTGCTTCTCATTACCCCAGCCTGAGCTTTGTTGTAGGCAGGATTGTGCGGAGCTAACACCTATGAAAATTCAATTACTTAATCCATTTCTTTTAATAAGTACCCACCATGTTTTTATTTTTTCTGCAAAACACATACCTGTGTGAACCAGTGATTTTTATTTTATGCCATACGTTCAGGTTTAACTTGTCGTGTAACCCCTAAATTTTATCTGTGGCTTTTAGTTGCTGCAAGGGTTTAAATGAAGTCTAAATTGCTTAGGACTGATGTGGATATTTTTTCTCTGGAGTTGATAAGTTCTAAGGAGACAGGAGACAAACTACAATGATTACTTGCCCTTGTCACTAGCTTTAGTACCCAATTCCATGTTTTCTTATTTATGTACAGACAACACTAGAGTAAATGCTAGGCACTGCTTTGGTCATAATTTATGAAGAATGAATGTGGATTAAACAAATTCTAAAGTAATAATTCACCCAGTTCCATATTAAAGATACAACCACACTCCTATTTTAGCATAGCAAGAAATATAACTGCTACATCTCAAACAACAACTCAAAGTTATTAAGTAAGGAAACGTTCGACATAGATAAATGAAAGATGTATCCAAATACTGCCATATGGTAGGTGCCCTTGGTGGGTCACATTCCTATATTAATACAGATTAAATATTTTCAGTGACATAATTGTATCCACCATCTATTAAAATTTAGTGGTGCATGTTCTTTATTTACATTAAATAAATGCACAGCGGCAATGTTGACCCAGTGAATAAAAATATCTCTTAATAGTAGAACTAAAGGCAAAACTTTAAGTTAAGGGAGGGTTATAACCCCTTTCAGTTTTTTTGCCATCTGTATCCCATTGGGAAGATTTGGAAGCAAAAGAATCCCTGGTTGTCACCAGAACTAGTGTCCCCATTGAAATACTTCCCTTCTATTCCTGTTCTGGTAACAGCCCAAAATGTGGGATTTTTTTTCACATTCACTCTTGTTGATAATGGTAAACAGGACAAATATAGAGGGTGAATCTCCCTTATAGGTCACAGATATTATAAAGCCTGTCAAGTGTTCTGCATCCCTCTCCATTCTAGAGCTCCATAACCTTAGTGTCATATGGGTTTTTGAAGCAATAAGGCTGTTGGACCAGTCTAGGCATGTCTGAACAATCTTGCCAAAATTTCCTAAATATTTGCGCTGAAATACTAACTTCTGTCCAGAGAGTACCATGTTACCTTTTTTTATCCAGGAGACTAAATTTGGGGGTGTGGGGATAGCCACTGTTCAGCTACCAGTTTACATTGGAAAAACAAAGGTTGGACAGTTGCTATCAGCACATCTGGCTAATAACCTTTTTCATTAAATGCACCCAGAAAACAAATTTGGGGATCGAGGAATATGGAAATCATATCAAGAGGAATACTGGAAATCATAGCAGTTTCCTCTTTTCAGTATATATTTAATTTTGGAAAACTCCATAGCATAAAATAAGGTCACCTGAATCCCACTCATATTTCAGACAATTTTTTATATACCTTCTACCCTATTAAAATTAAAGTAAAAAATTCACAAGAATTTTTTCATGATTATTCAAAGCCTGTCTAGAAGAATATGAATGGGTCAATGAAGCTTAGCAATGAGTAGGCAGATCAATGTCCCCTTGACTAAGTAGCCTATGAATGGGATCTTTCCTGTCTTCTACCTTCCTCCCAGCTAGGTGATGAAAAAGCAATTATTGGTATTGAGCAATGCTTCTCTGCCTGAGTTCTTAGGTAGCTGAAGTTTGATTCTAGACTTTTGTGTCCTCCGACTAAATCCCAAATTGAGTGTCAGTCTGTTTATACCATTTTGAGAGATCCAGATAGGAGAATTATATTGTATATAAAGCATCTAAGGAGTCCAGAAAAGGAGTCATGTTATTCTGCTCATCGTCTATTGTTTTCATCTCATTGGGCTGGCTGTGCTCACAGTCCTGCAGGACTGAGCAGTGCTTGCACATCAATATATGAGCTCCAGTCAGTCAATTGCAAATGCTCACCCCTGCCTAATCTTTTATGATATCACCAGACCACTGAAAGACTGCAGGGAAAAAATAATGCATATAGTTTTTTGTTTTTTTTTAAAAAGACCAATGGGGGGGATTTGGTAGGTGGGAAAGTGGGTGGTAGTGGGGGGAAGGCTGAAGCGTCTCTTTAAAACAGGGTTACAGGGTTACTCTGCAAGCCCTAAAGTATATTCAGTTGCCCTTCAGGTTTAGTGGGTTTAACATGACAAAACGTTCATGTTAAATTGTAATTTACTGGCCACTACTTGACTTCATTTATAAAACACTGTAAGAATTCTGAAGTCACTGTTTTTTATTACACTTTGGAGTTTGTTTAGGTAGAATGAGTTTAACAGCTTTAATATTCTAAGTTTAAAAACACTTTGCATCAGCTGGTGATCCACTAGTAATGGCTAGAAAAAGTGCTTTCACAGCACAAAACATCTTTAAACAATTGCCCATAGCATAGCGGGAGAATATGTTCTTTGAAGATTAGTATTGATGTCTGTCCTTGCTTGTTTAAGCCTTCTTCTGGCATTTCACTGCTTTTCCTTTTGAATTTATCTTAATAAAGCATAGAGTAGGTGAATCTTTACCCAGAGCTAAACATCTTACATAATATCACGGCACACAAAGAAATGGAATGTTAAGTATCATTCTCAAGGCCAGAAGAGACATAGCCTAAAATAACTGTCATGGTATATATGTCATGAACATCAGAAGTAAAACAGCACTTGACTACACTGACTGTGTATTTTATGGTGAAGTATGCAAGGTATTTCCAAACAGCTGGGTGTGTTACAACCTTTTTTTCTCTACTGTACCTGTTGCCTAAAATTGCTTTTAAAGGGAACCTAAAATTATTTGAATTCTTTTTTTTTTACACATATAAAAGAAGTCAGCTTTAGTAAACTTTCATATTGTTTTAATTGCGTGTTTTGTCTAATTGTGTACAAGGCCAGTAGAGTGAATCATTTAGCCGGCCATAGACTGTTCGAATCTCGGCCATTGCAAGAAAGAAAATCGCTCTGTCTATGGCCGGCTTTAAGCACTGCCCACCCCCCCCACTCCCACCCAATACAGTCTGCCCTACTCAAGGAATCCTCCACAACCCCCATGGCTCTTTGAAAATAAATATGGAATCACCAGGATTAGGGAATGGAAGGTCATATGCTGGGGCAGGGTTTGGATTTCCTGCGTGAATTAGTACAGGGCTTTTAGTATGTGAATTACGAATATCTACCTTGAATCTCCTTATTAGTTATATAGACAGAAGTCTTGTGTCAGCAAACAAACTCTTGTTCCCTAGAGGCTTGTTTCAGAGCTTTGCTTCCTGCTGGAGAACAGCAATGTTCTGTAAACTGCTATTCATACATAATACTAGTGTGTTATTTGCAGACATGACATTCTCCGCGTGAGTTGTGTGGCTTTATCTAACACTTCAGTAATGTCTTTTTCCGGAACTGCATGTCTAACATGTACAAGCAGATATGAACAAGCTCTTTTATTTGGCTTTTTGTAAAATTTGCATGGCAAAAAAGGGAACGGAATTGTTTCAATTATTTTCCTCATAATTCTATGACCCTGAGGTGCCAGGTTCATCCAAACAAAATATATTTTATTCTCTTCAATTCCTTATGTAGGACTTAGGTATTTCCCATGGGTACTAGAGATTTCAAAGCATGTCTTTGAGAAAATTAATTCTGAACAACTTTCCAGCTTGTACTGCTGTTCTTTTAAGAATAGCTGTTCATTAGAAGACATTTAACAAAGTGGTTTATTATTATTACTGTAAAATATAGGATACTATGCAGTGAGTGGTAATATAGCTTATATTCACTTTATGACCCTTTATGGCTGTTGCAAGTGAGGTCAACACATGCTTCTACCAGTTGTCTCATTATATTCCACAACTGTGTTGTTGCCGTTTACACAATAAGATCATTATATGACTATCACATAAAAAGATTCAAAGGGTTCTTCACGTTTACTTTTTCTTGCAGGGTGCTTCGTTTTCTTACTTTTACAATTGAAGGAAACAGCTGGAAATTTAATTTAGCCATTTCATGTCAAATAGACCAATCTGATTTTTTTCTCTAAATGGTCATTTGCAATCACAGTAGGGTTTGTGCATAAAAATTGGAGCAAAGGAAACCATGATCAAAGCAACTAGCAATGAGGTTTAAAAGTTTAACTCTGATTAGTTCCTATAGTCAAAGTTTCAATTACGATGGAAAGGACTGTCAAGTTTCGTCCACCCTAAATATGTCTTTTTTTTACTATGTAAAAAAAAAATAGAAACTACAATTGTTTGGGTCATTTTTTAGTTAATTTAACAATTATAAAAGTTATTAAACTGATGTTTTAAATCTTTAAAGTGGATCTTCACATTCAGAAAACACTATCCTCTTCCCCTCTGCTATCAGATTAAGGCTGTCTTTTTTTGTTATTGTTGTTTATGGGTTTTTTTTTTTTTTTGTGTGGCCCCATCCTCCCCTTGCACGTTATTCGCCTAGGTGAGTGACATGCACGGGCCTTCTGGGAGATATGCATGTCACATTCACAGAAGGAAGGGGGCATGTATAGCGCTGCATCATCAGGAGATGCGTCGGCTGAACCAGGAAGAGGCAGCGGGCCTCTTGATGTCATGAGCAATATGGCAGCATGGGACTGAGAGGTGACAGACAGCCAGAGGATCTCAGTGGGACAAAGCTGGATCCTCTGGGCAGGTGATAAACAGAAATGTAAACGATGGACCACCTGGTAAGCATGGAGGGAGGATAAAAGAAAAGAGGGCTCAGGGCAAGTGAAGATATTTTTTTATCTATTCCTAGAGCACCTTTTGTTTTGTACAGCGATAGCACAGACCCTAAAGCTTATTTCTTCACAGCAGTGGTTATCTCATTCAATGTTTTAATAAAACAGTTTTTTCTTCATTAAAAACATGGAGGAAAACTGATATCCAAACCAAACAGTACAAAAATTATTTTGGTCAAGAAGAAATATTTAAGATGATTATTCACTGTAAATCGGCACACAAGCCAGTGCCATAATTAGGAAAGGTGCTCCTAATTGCCATTTTCCAGAAACGTTTTTATTGATCAGTAAAAATGTGATGCTTGAAAACATAGATATTTTGAAAACTTTCTGCCATCTTAACAACTTTCTAAACTGGTTATGGAATTAGCATTGGCCTATACAGTATTCATGCTTTTTTGTATAGTGCCAACACATTTGGTAGGTCTTTGGAGTAAATGTTAAACCTTTCATGACAGCCCCTGTAAAGAACACAGACCTTGCAGCAAAATAGTTAGGCCCCCTATGTCAAAACACTGCAAAATATTTTTTAGGAGAGGGGGCTTTCACCAGGGAAATGGTCCCTGAACACGTGTGAAACTGATTAGGGACAGGTGAGTGTCTCCCACACAAGTACTCTTTAGGACTCTTTTGCATGGTAATCCTTGGAAGCGGGTGACAGGATTGTCCACATGCCACTGCCACAGTGATTTGCTTTATGGCAATGACATTTTAAAATCAGGCTGCAGATTTGAACAGGCAGTACTGCCTTGAGGCCTGAAACATGAGGAATCTTGCCTACACAGACAGTTCACCAAGCCAGAGTTGGGGATTGTGAAAACCCCCTCTGAAAATATTGGTGTGTTTAAGCTAAGAAACCAGCAGTCTGTATGTGAGTAGGTTGTCTATTCTGGTGATTGATGGAACCAATTCAACAGAGAGACTGAGACTAAGGCAGCTCTGTTTTAAGAAAAAACAGACAGGGGAAATAGCCAGAAGGCTGAAAGACATTTGTGTTTGTTGTTTTTTCAATTATTACCTTTAATATCACTTTAACATCCAAATGTTCAAATTACACAGTGTCCTGTTCCTGCAGGGGTTGTTTTGCAAACCAATGAGCATGTTATATCTGCATACTCTGTGCAATAGTTTTGCACAAAGCAGCCCTGATCGTTTCCTTCTCGGGTCCCTCACCGGTGTTCTTGGCTCCTCCCTCCTGCTGAGTGCCCCCAGAGCAAGCCATAAGACACACAGAGCAGGGCTGGGCCCCACTCTCTGCTTCCTCCTCAATGGCTGTGATTAACAGCACCAGGAGCCAAAGGCTGAGCCAATGAGGAGGCAGAGATCCAGGAGAGCAACTCCTCTTGTGCACAGAGCTGGATCATGATCAGTTTCGGGTAAGTATTAGGGGCGCTGCATAACTAAGGTTTTTGTTTTTTACTTACAAATACCTTCAGCCTTTAGAATCACTTTAATGGATCATCCACACAAACACAGAGGCCTGTACATTGTATAATAATGAGTTTGTTTTTGTTCCCTGAAGTTGCAGACATTGCATACGTATGCATCTGTACAAATCAATGATAGTGGTAACTGCACATCAAGTAATGTACATGCATACAGGCAGATCCACTGATAAAGGGGTAGTACCGGCCCCCCTGTACAGGACCTAGGACTCATCAGTTCAACAGGGGAGCCCGGGCCATGGACAAGCAGGAGGAAGGGGATCATGGGCAGAAGGGGGGTGATCCCGTCAACCAATCGTTCTTTGGCTCTCTGTTTCCAGTAATTGCTCCCCACCGCACCAATCACCCTCCCTGTCCATGATCTGAACCCCTTCCCAAAGCTCCAAACCCCCTGTGTGGGGTTCATTCACATACGCATTTCAAAGTTTTACGTTTTTATATGCTGACAATAATATGATATGATATATTGATATATGATATATTGGTGAGGGGCCACACTAGACACCTTTGCGCTATATGCTGGGTGTCCAGTGCGGCCCCTCACCAATATATCAACAGTACAAACAACAGCAACTGCCCTATAACTGGCCTTTGACATGCATCACTCTTCCATGTGTTCCTTGCTGCAAATAACAAAGACAAATTCCCAGCTCAACTTACCAATCAGCCTGCAACAACCAAATTATCATGTCTAACAGTTCACTTTAAAAACAGGGGTTTAGTTTGCACACATTAGCAAATACATGTGTAAGCTGCAGAGCCTCATCATGGCTCTGTGTAGATGTGAAGGCTGCATTCATATTCTTTTTTGAGATGTTTCTCCTTTTCTTTTCACTTGGTGATCCTTCAAATAATAACACTTCCTATTTATCCCTAGCTGCACTTACTCAGCCTGGACTTCAAACCACGTGTGTGTGCATGTATGTATGTGTGTATATATATATATATATATATATATATAGGTAAAAACTTAAAACTGAAATTCTAAAAAAAAAAAAATATTAAAGAAGTAGCAAACTCCTAGGATGAGGACTATTGTGGAGGAAAGTGGGTGCAAAGCAATGTTATTTACATCATAATGTTATCCTGCCTAACTCAGAATCTGCACACGATTATTACTTTGGTAGTGTCTCACAGTGATCATTCCTGAGTATTTCCAAATGTCATATCCTGAGATTTGATAAGGCTCACATCCATATTTTGCATCTTGCTCTGGAAAGCCTGATATTTATTTAATATTATTGCACAGTATTCATACTGGCAAAGTGGCTTCTGCAAAATACCAGATGGCTAAGATAGCTGCTTCAGGGTAGACATAAGATGTCAAATATTGTCTGTTACCACTCTCGCTGTTACAGAAAGGTATATCAGGGCTGCGGTTAGGAAATTGTAGACAGAATTACCATGGTAACAGAATATATACATTCCACTTATTTTCCTGGAAGCCCAGGATATTCAGGTTATTACAAAGTTTGATTGCAAAGAGCATAGTGCTCAGGAGAAGACAACAGTTATAATAATGGCCACGCAATGAACTTGACTTGTTGACTGTGATTCATGCGGAGGTTCACTAATGGCAACGGATTTATTTAGCTCTTGTCATTTGAAAGCTGTACATTGCCTGTGAGTAGTGCCTTCATATTTTTAAGTATAGTTTGATTGGTTACAGAATACCCTTTGTATATGTTTATAGAGTTAGCTGTAATTTTGAATTTACATTTATAGCGCTAATAATAAATTGATTGTATGCGGTATACATATTTTATATTAATATATTGTGCAAGACTTTTAGAATTATAAATTATGTTAAATAGGACTAATGTTAACCCCTTCACGCCACCTCCAGGTAGCCCTTTAGGTGGCCAGGGACAGAGCGGCTTCTGGGGAGGTAGAAGGTTGATCCAAACTGATGTTATTAGCTCTCACAGTGGTCACATGATTGGGAACCCTTCCCACTGGCCCAAAGCCATGACAAAGAGATAATTTGATCAGTGTGCTGTGAGTACACTCTCAGCACACAACCTGAAACCTCCATGGACACATATGTGTAGCAGCTAGGTGTTAAAGCTCACTTTCATACCTCCCAATTGTCCCAGAAAGGGCGGGACTGTCCTCAGATTTCAATGAAGTCCAGGCGATCCAAGCTGAATCCCGGAACTCAGTGCCACAATGAGTTCCAGCACTGGGCACCACTAATCCGCTGCTCTAATCCTGGGCCCCCTGGGTTCCTATTCCCTGCAGAGCAGCTGGCTTCTCCTTCTCTCCCTTCCACTGGCTGCGCTAGAGGGGTACCATTCCAGTATCTGCAACCAGTGACTCCCTCTGTAGCTCTGCTTACTGCCATCCCTCTGCTGCTCTGACCCCTCTGTGCACCCACACCCTCCTGCAGTGCTGCCAGCTCTCCTCCTCTCCCTTCCACTGGCAGCATTAGAGGGGTCCCATTCCAGTATCTACAACTAGTGACTCCCTCTGTTGCTCTGATTACTGCCATCCCACTGCTGCTCTGACCCGTCTGTGCACCCTCACCCCTCTGCAGTTCTGCCAGTTCTTCTCCTCTCCCTTCCACTGGCAGCAATAGAGGGGTTCCATTCCAGTATCTGCAACCAGTGACTCTCTCTGTCGCTCTGATTACTGCCATCCTACTGCTGCTCTGACCCGTCTGTGCACCCTCACCCCCCTGCAGTGCTGCCAGCTCTCCTCCTCTCCCTCCCACTGGCTACATCTGATGCAGGGTGCAGCAGAATCAAGTTCAGGATGGAGAGTGGGGGGCCTGTAAAAATATACCATATTTACCGGCCCTTTTCTTTGCTGAATAATGTAGTGAACAATAGTTACTGATCACACATATTCTCATTCATAACTGAAACATAGAAACTGTTTACTTTGCATTAGTTTGTTAATGAACAGGAACCTTTGTAAAGAGCACTTTCTGTTCATTTGCTGTCCGGTGCAGCTGAGGCTACAGAGAAGAGGACTGAGGAATCTATACCCTCAGACTCTTTCTCCGTCTCAAAAGTGAGACATCAGGGCTCTGTTTACAAAAGCCTCCCAATAGGGCTGTTCAAAATGCAACATAAATAAAAGAAATTCTAGAAACTGTAAAAAAAAAAAAATTATAAAATATAATAAAATTCAATAATTAAAGGTTAGTTCAAACATGCTTTGGTCTCTGAAGAGCAAGCAGCAATCAGATCAATTTTCAGAGAACATTTGACAGGTGGTGAGGAGGCATTCTGTTGCCAGCATGTGGTGCAGCGACCACATTACTACTCTACTTGTGGTGCTCAGGGGTAGCCATATTGTCCCATCATAATTTAAACACATCCACCTTTTAACCATACCCACTTTGTGCTGTGGCGCACATAGTATGCCCTAGGTCGCTGTCTCCCTGAGGTTTCTCAAAGTTGGGAGGTATGTACTTTTCCTGCCTATGCATAAATGTGTAATGCACTTATGAAGAGGGTAGCAAATACAGGTGTCAAGAGTTTTATACCTTTCAACATAGGCCAATATAGCATATACCTGACATTAACAAGGGTGTTTATTATACAAGAGAATTCCTTTTTAACCGGTCTCATACTCATATTTTAAGTAAAAAGTGATTATACTCTGTGTATTATTGCACTGTTTTGTTTCTGTATAGGGACTGTTTATATAATGAAGCTCTTTCACAGAAAAAAGATATCCATGGATCTACAAACTAGCCCACTGATCTGTTTTCCAGAGCTGAGATCACTGTGGCACTGCAGGTGGCAACACATGTTGGTTGTGAGATAAAAGCATGTGTCAAATTAATGAAAGGTTTTTCAATATGTAAATAATTTCCTAACTGGTCGCTGTCTAATAAACATTAATGCATTTAAGAGCAAGATATTGATCTTTGTATATTTCTGATAGTGGTTATTTATTTAGGTCGGAAACATTCAGATATACAGCATATCCAAAAAATATATAATAAGTGCAAGCCAGTAATCATTTACATGAAATATGTTTATTCAATAACTATATGCAAGTACCCATAAGTAACATTGCACAGTAGCATGATTAGATTCATAGGTTCATTGTCTGAACAGCTTTTGGCTGTAAATTTGGTGATATTGGCTTAGAGAACCATTTGTAATACAACAGGAGGATATTTTTACTAAACTTTGCCATAGAACAGCTGATCTTTCTCTTTGTATGCTCTTTGTTGTATTGCTATTTCATATTTTTTATTCACTTGCTCTCCGGAAGATTTACTTTCTTTTGGTGCTATTTGATCATCACTGTTTTTTTTTTATTTTTTGTGCTGTAAATGAAAAAAAAAACCCAAATCAATATTTTTTTACTTTTTGCTATAAAACATATCTTATAAAAATATTTTTTTTTCATAAATTTAGGCCAAACTGTATTGTCATTGGTAAAAAAAATCCCAATAAGTGTATATTAATTGGTTTGCATGAACGTTATATCGTCTACAAATGGCGATATATATAAATAAATAAAGGGATCAGTGCTAATAAAAAGCACTGACACTGCTGACACTTTACTAATGATACTGGGCAGGTAGGGTTTAACATCTGGAGCAATCAAAAACTTAACTGTGTGTTTCCAATGATATTGAGGTATATTTGGGGGAATAAAAAAACAAGAATAAATTATGAAGTACTGTGTAGAGACAAAGAGAATGGGGGTTAAGTGTGCCAGATTTTAAGAGATATCACTCGCTGTTATTATCACGTATTTTTGATTGGACACATAATGCACTTGTGAAACATTGGGTAAATATAGAAAACACACTAAGTGAGATGGGCGGCACAGTGGCTTAGTGGTTACCACGTGTGCCTTGCAGCAAATGGGTCATGGGTTCGATTCCCGACCATGGCTCCTCCTGCATGGAGTTTGCATGTTCTCCCTGTGCTTGCATGGGTTTCCTCCAGGTGCTCCAGTTTCCTCCCACACTCCAAAGACATATTGGTAGGTTAATTGGATCCTGTCAAAATTGGCCCTAATATGTGCATGTATGAATGTGAGTTAGGGACCTTAGATTGTACACCCCTTGAGGGTTAGGGAATGATGTGAATGTACAATATATATATGTGTAAAGCACTGCGTAAATTGACAGTGATATATAAGTACCTGAAATAAATAAATAAGTGAGGCACAATTGAATAGGATGGTGTAGTTCCACATCAATATCGTAGGTTGGCAGAAAGCATGAGCACTTATACACGAAATGTATTAAGAATCTGGGATGTAATTCACAAACAAATAGGATGGGAGTTTAATTCCATGTTGATGCCATGTGATACAGATTTCATGTGGATACAGATTTTTTCCCACCAGGGAAAGAAAATATTTCAGGTAATTGGATAATAAGAGGACATGCACAGTTAAAATATATAATGAATGGTGAGGCAATTTGCTCCCTTCAGGAGCTGAAAAATAAGAAAGAACTGTTTTCTAGATTAGATGAGTGGCGATATTTTCAACTAAGACACTTCCTGGCAAGGCTCCCTAAGCCCTTAAGGACAACAGCGGAATTGAACCCATTTGAACAATTGTTTAGCACATGTAGGGAAAGGAAGCACGGTACTTCACGAATTTATAAAATCCTTACTGTAATAACAGAAGTCACTTCCCTCCTGTATATGGAGAAATGGGAGAGGGAACTTGGAATATAATTTGATGAGCAACAAAAAAAGAAAATCTTTAACACATGGGGCAGTAGATATGAGGGTGGTGGAAATGAACTACAAATGTTTATCTAGGTGGTACATCACAGCAAGTGTGGCACATAAGCAATATGGAGATAAATCACCTATGTGCTGGCGGGGATGTGGGATAAGGGCACAATGGCACATATATGGTGGGAGTGTCCTAACATCCAAGAATATGGGGGGGGGGGAATAATTCACCAAATCCAGGAGATAACTGGGGTAAAGATCCAAGAGTATACCTATTCCATAAAACGGAGACTACAGTAGAGAAATGTAATAGTTTGGTGATATTTCACCTTATAAATGCAGTAAAAGGATTAATACCCAAATTTTGGCAGGAACAAGAGGTACCGAAAATAAAAGACTGGATAAGTAAAGTAGAATATATATATAGAATGGAGGAACTCTACCACATGGAAGAAGACAAAATGGAGAAATTTCAAGAAAGGTGGGAA
The DNA here is from genome assembly GCF_062004578.1 of Staurois parvus. Taxonomy (NCBI): domain Eukaryota; kingdom Metazoa; phylum Chordata; class Amphibia; order Anura; family Ranidae; genus Staurois; species Staurois parvus. The sequence goes on from NW_028317807.1 coordinate 13,190,744, forward strand.
AAATGGGATGAGTTTAAGAGATCAAATAAATGCAGTATGTCGAAATGGGAGAAATAGAGAAAGAGGGGATAAGAGGACATGTATAATTAAAGAGGAGAAAGTAAGATAGGAAGGAGAAGGGTGTCCTGAGGATACACAGGAGTAACGAGGAACAGGGAGCTAAGGGTAAAGAAATTGGGGTAGGGGGGAGATGGGGGGGAAGGGTGGGACATGGGTGAGGTGGGTTTTCTTGGGGGTATGTTTAAAAGGAAATATATTTTTTAATGTTATGATTTGTGTTTTGTAGTTATGCTGAAATTTGAAAATTATTAAAATATTTAAAAAAACCCAAACTTAACTGTGTGTTAGAGAGTGATTAAACTGTGTATTGTGTAGTGTTTTACTAGGAGAGAGATAAAAACCAGCACGTCCCCACTGACAGGAGAGAGATCTGTGTTTACACTCACAAATCTCTCTACTGTCAGTTGCTCTGCCGATCACCATGAATTGCTGACCAGGAACCAGTGATTGTCAACTACATGAGCCAATGACAGTGCAGGTAGGACGGCATGCGCCCCAACCCGGAAATGCGAAATCACGTATATATACGTGATTTTGCACAGTGTGGCCACCCTGTAGCAGAATGAGAGTTGCATTTTTTAAATTAATCTTCATTTTATCAGGATGGAACTCCCAATCCCCAACGAAGTATACAACAAAGCTCTACAGGTCATCTTACAAAAAGGTCTTTCCAAGGAACAATTTCACGGGTAAAACTAGTACCTTTTATGTAAATTCCTAATTCCACTGCAGAATCTGGGCTCTGCATTTTACCTGGCTGCAGTAGATATACTGAATTGCAACCATGATGTAACTCAGAGATCCCTAATTTGTTCATGCCATGTACATTGTGAGAGATTCTGTCCTATACAGTAACCTCTAGCACACTTTGCCTAAAGCTGGCCATAGATGGAGTGATTTTCATTCCTGCAAACATGGGTTGTAGGAAAGAAAATCACTTGATTCCCCCATCAACACAGTCCATCTTGATGGATGGGAGAATTCCTCCCATGGAGACATTGTTTTCTCCCAGTGGGTGGGGGGGAGCCATCCTCGCCAGGAGAACACAGTGATTACTGCTAGCAGCTATAATAGCTGCTAGCAATTATCACATGTAAAATCTGACAGGCTGCTTGTACTCAAGTTGTTTGATCGATCAACTTGGGTACATTCAGCCTGCCCATACATGGTTCAAATCTTGGTCAGTCCCTGCTGAACCGTCAATAACTGGCTTAACAATCTACTTGCCTTTGTTACAAAGTTACAAATGGTGCTTCTGTCCATACATACCTCCTTTATATACCTATATGTTTTTATTGCTGGCTAGATTAAATGGGTTTGTTGAACATCCAGTGGGCCCAAAATTCACAGTCCCAGTGAATTCATGTAGAAATTTGCCTGACCAAATTCCTTGTAACCATAATCCACCATCTGACCTTTCACTTGTGGCCAGCAGCGTACAATGGTCAGTCCCTTAGTAAACAAAGGTAGGTTTCCAGCAGCCATTTGACCATGTGTGCTAGCAGTAGTAGTTGTAGTAGTAGTAGTAGTAGTTTAGGGAGAGCTGGAAGTTTGTGTAGGGAGAGATTATTGATATACTGTGCTATATTGAGCCAAATTACTATGGATTGCAGTGTGGTGGGCTACATAATACTGTGTTCACAGCTCAGAGACCCAACAGTTCTTTTTAGGACTACATTTTGTGTGTGCCAGCAACAACTTAATTTTTTGTTTAGCTGCAGTCTATTTGTTCAATTTATATCATTTTTTATGCTCTGATAGGCTAAAAAATGGGTTTGGGGTCAGTGTTTCAATTAGCATCACTCTAGGCCCAAGCCAAGAGGTGGCTGCCACTTGCCATTTCCAGCCAGGCAAGATCATTTGTGATAACAGCACTAATCTTCTGGCCATCCTTCACCATCACAAATGTCCTTATCCTGGTGTGCAGCAGTTCAAAATGATGTACCTTGGCTTCCAGGAGGTCCTTCAACAGGTTTGCCTGGCAGAAAGGGAGAGAACTTTCTTTTCCTATACCTGGAAATGTCTGAACAAAGACTTTTAAGGTAGGATCACCATGTATTGTCAGGAAGCTGCCAATAAAAAGAGATCACAAATTACTTTTTGAATTTACATTACAATGTTAAACTTTATACAGTATATTATTTTTAGTGATTGGCTCTACATATACTTTAAGGCTCCATGCACACTAGCGTTTTTTTAAGCTCCTAAAAGCTAATATCAGCATATTATTTTCTGCTCCTAGAAGCTAAATAGTGTTATCTTGTGTGTTAATTCACACTACTTTAGACTATTAGAATTTTATGAGCTTCAGAGTCTAGGAGCAAAAAAAAAATGTTTTTGTAGAGTTTTTTGGAGCGTTCTTCCAGCAGAAGAAAATGCTCATATACTGTTCCTAACAACTTTTTTCTAGCTTTTTGTTTCTCTACATTTATGGTAAAAACGCTAATAAAAAGCAAATGCTACCAAAAAAGCCTTCCCTCAATGTATTAATAATATATAATATGTTCCTATTGCAGGCACACAAATATTACCCTATTCTGTAATAATCAGGTGGGTTTATATCCAGGTTTTCTCTAAGGTTGTCTACAGTATTACTTAAAATAACAGTTACACGTGAGATTCTTGGACTCTAGAAAACATATTTACGATACAGTCTCTTCCTTATACTACACATGGAAATAAGCCATGGATGCTGAATAACTGCCTCTCTGTAGCTGTTTCATTAGTCGGCATGAGCTGTTGGTAAATGTCACATATACATAATTCTGACGTGTACTTTGAAGTTAGAAATACAGAGGGGTGCAGGACATTGCATAATAATTCTTTATATATTTCCAAGAAAACAGCTTGACTATGTAGTAGAAGCAGCAAGTTAGCATTAGGGTAATGAAAGTAGCTGTTGATTGAGATGTGCTTATTAATTAGGAAGTTGCTCAGTGTTATGTAGCTAATGTCTATAAAGTATGTCTAAATGAGCAGCTCAGTGGTCTCTTATTCTAGGTTTTGGGATTCAGACTACTTTGATAAGTAAGAAAACATTTTTTGCTGCCTTTGATCTAAAAATAAAAAAACATTTTGTGATGAAGCTCATGTATACAGTATGTAAAGAGTATTTCAGTTCCACTTTACAGCTGTAAATACACTATATTGTCAAACGTATTGGGACACCTGCCTTTACACGCACATAAACTTTAATGGCATCCCAGGCTTAGTCCATAGGGTTCAATATTGAGTTGGCCCACCCTTTGCAGCTATAACAGCTTCAGCTCTTCTGGGAAGGCTGTCCACAAGGGTTATGTGTGTGTCTATGGGAATGTTTGATCATTCTTCCAGAAGCGCTTTTTTGAGGTCAGGCACTGATGTCGGACGAGAAGGCCTGGCTTGCAGTCTCCACTCTAATTCATCCCAAAGGTGCTCTGTCGGGTTGAGGTCAGAACAGTCAAGTTTTTCCACTCCAAACTCGCTCATCCATGTCCTTTTGGACCTTGCTTTGTGCACTGGTGCGCGGTCATGTTGGAACAGGAAGGGGCCATCCCCAAACTGTTCCCACAAAATTGGGAGCATGAAATTGTCCAAAATGTCTTGGCATGCTGACGCCTTAAGAGTTTCCTTTACTGGAACTAAGGGGCCAAGCCCAACCTCTGAAAAACAACCACACGCCATAATCTCCCCTCCACCAAATTTTACACCTGGCACAATGCAGTCAGGCAAGTACTGTTCTCCTGGCAACCGCCAAACCCAGTGACGTCCATCAGATTGCAAGACAGAGAAGCATGATTCTTCACTCCAGAAAACACGTTTCCACTGCTCTAAAGTGGTGATGTGATAGAGAGCTCTAGAGTGGTGACATGCTTTACACCACTGCATCCGATGCTTTGCATTGCACTTAGTGATGTAATTCTTGGATGCAACTGCTCAGTCATGGAAACCCATTCCATGAAGCTCTCTACTCACTGTTGTGCTAATCTGAAGGGCACATGAAGTTTGGAGGTCTTTAGCTATTGACTCTGGAGACAGTTGGCGACCTTTGTGCACTGTGCGCTTCAGCATGTGCTGACCCAGCTCTGTCATTTTACGTGGCCTACCATTTTGTGGCTGTGTTGCTGTTGTTCCCAGTTGCTTCCACTTTGTTATAATACCACTAACAGTTGACTATGGAATATTTAGTAGCAAAGAAATTTCATGGATGGACTTATTGCACAGGTGGCAACCTATCACAGTACCACGCTTGAATTCATGAGCTCCTGAGAGTGACCCATTCTTTCACAAATGCTTGTAGAAGCAGTCTGCATGCCTAGGCGCTTGATTTTATACACCTGTTGTCACGTACCTTACTTGTGAGCCTGAGGGCAGAGGAAGGCCTCTCGTACAGCTCCGGCTCAAGGGCCACTGAAGGTGGGACAGCAACCACAAGAGCACGTGGGGTATGAGTGCCTGGTTAGTCCTGTAGTCTGTGCAGGAATTGCTGGCTTTTTGCTGGCAGATGGGATGGCTGGACTGGCTGGCAGCAGAACTGGCTGGTAGCAGGCAGGCATCACATCTGGACTAGCTGGTGGCAGAGCACACTGGTAGCACAGCAGACAGGCATAGGAGCAGGCTGGTAGCAGGGTCAGACAAGCCGGGTTGGTAACAGATAAGCGGATCAGACATGAATGGCAGGCAGAAGAATGGTCGGGTCACAAGCCAGGGTCAGTGATGGTGGGAGCAGATCAAGCAGTCAGAAGGCAGAGGCGGAGTCCAAGAAACAAGCTGGGATCAACCACAGGTAATCACTCACAGGAACAGGCACAGGAATACAGGAGGGGGAGGTGCAAATCAGACAGCAATTCACTAGTGCAGCTGATGCACCTTTATAGGCCAGTGGGCACCAGAATTAGCCAATGCACATTTCTTTGTGCGTACGCTCGCATATGTGCATGGCCACGCACAACAATACGAGCACCTGCAGGCCCACGCCTGCGTGTTCGCATCTGGATTCGAGCTTTAGCTATGCCATGGCCAACATGTCCCTGACACCTGTGGCCATGGAGGTGATTGGAACACCTGAATCCATTGATTTGGAGGTGTGTCCCAATACTTTTGGCAATATAGTGTATATGCTCTGAGGTAGCAAAGCTACTGCCTGTCAACTACCTCAAGTTTGTTTTTGGTTAAGGAAGGTTATGTATTCACACAGACATTGAGTAGCACACAGATATTCAGTACGCTTTTATGACTTACCCACATGAAACTCTGTTCAAGTTGATGTTACTATGTAGCACATACCAGGGTTCAGAGGGCTCAATGGAGTATGTATAGGATAGGACCCATACAGCTGTACGTAATACAGCTGGATCATTCTGGCAGCTAATAAATAATATGAACCTATTTATTCATTTCAGTTATGTATTTCCTGCTGTTCAAAACACTAGATTACTATATACTTCCTCCTAAAAGGTTTTCTTTTTTCTCAGTTTTGATTAGAATGGGAAAGGATTACAACCTGCTTCAGGCTTTTGCTAATGTTCTCTATTGTTATAAATTCTGTGTATAGCTCTACAGAACACATGTGTTTTTCTGGTTCCCTGCAAACAGGAAACTTTATTTATTAGTATAGCATTCTAATCATAGCTCTTTCATGCACCCTTTTTAATCCTTCCCACATTTCTTTAGCAGTTTCACACATAACATAGAAGATGATCAAATCATACTATATGTAAGAGAGATTGTGCTCTGAGCATTCTGATCTTTCTTTATCCACTCATCTGAAGGGTGTTCTGGCCTGACACCACTTATACATTTCCACGTATCTTCTCTTATTAGCAGCATTTTCATCTTCAATTTCCAATACTGGTAGTTCTGGTTTATCAGATATGCAAATGAAAGCTTTGTTGCAGCTGTGTTACTGGCCATCTTCTTTAATTCTGTTGCAGTCTTTCTGCGGCTGTATCATGCACTTATTGGCTGTAGCTGGCTATGACTAGGCCCATAACCTAGAAATTCTATATATAGCCCTACAGAACATACAGTGCACAGTCCACATGTGTTTTTCTTCTTACTTCACTGCTACAAGGTGACAGGAAAATTTATTCAGAGAAAAGACATAGAGTAAACCATAAGTTCAGATACAAACTTATAAACACTGCCGTCTACTGGTTAAAGAACATATCTCTACTGAATACTGAAGTATAGTTGTTGCCCAAATTACATGAATACTATATTCCAACAGCTATTCTTTTGGGTTGACAATTAGAGGGAAAGCAGAGGGATCTGTCCAATAATGACAAATACAGCAATAAAACAACTTTTTTTAGTTGAAGTAAGGCTAGAACCTGTTTGAGTTTGTATGTTGCTGCCTGTGTTATCGTTGAAGATGTTTCTTCATTCCCTGTCTGCTGGTAAAATTCTCACTGGTACACAACTCTCCAATAAGAACTCAGATTGCAATAAAACCTGACAGGGGTATAACCCTTCCATACTCTATCCCAAACAAAGCAAAAATGGTTTTGGCTGGAGTTTTACTTTGAAAAGAGAAAAAGTGTTACTTTCATGGCAGAATAAAAGCACCATAAATCCTCCCCTGTTAATGTGCTGCACTGAAAACTTGGATGTTACTCTGTTATTTATGATCCAATAGATTTACATTTCTAGGTTGTTTCTAGGGATGGGTTATAAAACAGCTTATTTTATATAAAATAGTGATTACATGTGAGATTGTTGGACTCCTAGAAACAGATTTACAGTACAGTCTCTTGCTCATAGCACACATGGGATAAGCCATGGATGCTGGATAAGCCATTGTCTTTCTGAAGCTGTTTCATTAGCCGGCAGTGAGCTGTTGGTAAATGTCACATATACATATTTCTGACTTGTACTGTAAGGTTAAATAATACAGAGAGACACAGAACACTGTATAGCGATTTTTTTTTTCTATTTCCAAGAAAACAGCTATGTAGCAGCAGCCAGTAAGTATTACTAGATGTTGTTCGAGAGGTGCCTAGTAATATTCCTCAATGTTATATACTGTACCTAATGTTCATAAATCTAGCCCATGTGAACAGTCTGTTTCTCGGTTTTGGAAATCAGATTACTTTGAAGGGTATAAAGAATGCTATCCTTATGCTGTCGGGGCAAAGGAACAGGTTCACTTAACTTCCCAGCAGCATATACTTACCTTCATTCTTCTGCCACTATGTTTGACCCTTTTATCAGGAGAGAAAACAAATGCTTAGTGCGTCGCAGTATGGGGTAGCTTGTTTCTTAATCATTAAGACAGTGCTTGGTGGTCTGCCCAGCACTGCCCTTTGAGGGCAGGGCAAAAGTTCTCTGCAATGTGTAAGCACCAAGTTGTGAATTCCTCTCTATGCTCTTGGTGGTTAAGCAGCTCAGTTGGAAGTGAAGAAAGAAGTGTATGCCCTGCTGAGAAAAGGGGATAAGTCAACATATTGTTTTGCCTTGCATGTTTAAAGCACTGGTTAATTATAGGATGGCCATACATGGCCAGTGTCAGCTTTAAAAAAGATTAGCCCATGTAGGTCTTCTGTGGGGGAAAAAACAACAGATTCTTCCAACCATTGTAATAGTGTCTGCTGTCATGCACAGGTTTTCTATCTTCTTGGGAAATCTATGTGTAGGTCGGTGTTGCTTTTAAAATAGTTCTAACCACAGTGTCTGCTACCAAGTTAAGTTGTTAAGATTGAACTGAAGATTTCAGAAGGTTTAAGGACGGACAGGTCCCATTGTTCATTATATGTGATTACCATATACAAGGTGATTTTTTAATACTGTACAACCAAAAGTTTCCATCCAAACCTAAAAAAGGTTTTGACTGTACATATACTTTGAATGAGTTGCATAAAACAAATGCAAAACATAAGTTACCATTGTGTGTTTTCTTACAATCATTCTGACACTTTTAAGGTGTTGAATTTTTATTGTATCTTCGTTTGAATAAAAAAAATACAGTGTAGCCTTAAAATGTTTAAGAAGATAGCTCTTCTTATTGCTGTAAAACAGGATTTAAAATATACTTTATCTTGTTAATTGTCTGGAGATTTTTCCCACATGTTTAGGATATGACCTTTCCATGTAAAAGTATTTTCCTGAGTTCCTGTTTATAATAAAAATTCCAGCTCTCGGCTAACAATACGGAAAAATGGGTTATCACCATGCAGTACTACTTTTACTTTTGTGAAGAATTAGTAGTAGACACATTGCAATGAATGGGTGGATTTTGATGCTAAATGTTCCAGAAATAAATTCACAGTAAACCTGTTGTAGGTGGGATAGAAAGGAAGCTCTACACCAGTTAGCAAGCACCTTCCAGATTTGTTAGCCCTGGTCCACACTGAATGTGACTTTGAAATTGCGCTACTTCACTTGAAGTAGCGCAATTTCAAAGCTGTAGATCAGAGCGATTTGTACCTCTGATTTCACTGAGGCTTGCAATTTCATTTAACAGAAGTCAATGCAAGTCTTAATAGAATTGGAAAAAGTCATGCAGGAACTATTTTTTAAATCGCGCAACTTCATATCACACTGATTAAGACAGTGCCATAGAAGTGCATTAGATGCGACCTCAGGTGAGATTTGTAAATTGCATGTCACACCTGAAGTTGCACCGGTGTGAACCAGGGCTTACTGCTTCATAGATACCTGAAAACTAAGGAAGGATGGGCAACATTTGACCTGGATTTCTCTTGGCTAAATAAAGTGTACCATGCAAAGTGTGCCTGTAACAGAACTGGACCCAGACCACACTTGGGTATTTCTGTTAGACTCCCGCTTCCCTGTCCGAACACAGATCCATGGACACCACCACTGACCAAACAGGAAATAGACAGCACCAGACTTGTATGAAAGACAGGAAATAGACTGCTTTATTTTAACATAGTTACAAGATATATACACAGAGCGGGGCAATACACCCAGTAACAGGAAACTCATCAGCAGGCTGTCCCATCAGGTGGAAGGGCTGCCGGAAACATTACATTCCATAATAGTCTTGCTTCCAAGCAAGACACACAATAGAACAATGGGATACACCACGTGGCAGTGAACAATGAACAACCCCCCACCCCAATATTAGAACATTCCACCCTGTACCCCTAAGAGGCACAGGGTGACTTATACATAAGAGGGATATGGGGAGCTGAGACTGGGGTCTCCCCACCCCTCAAGGTCACTCCCATCACAGTGTCCTGGACTCGGTCACTTACAGACCATTTACCGTGATCTACCAGTGTGCCAAATTATTTTGAGAATACGTGCACGTGGAAGTAAGACACTGACACTTCGCAGTTTGCCAACTTCCTAAAATTCTGTTTTATTGAGGAACTAACAGTATAATTTATAGGGCATATGATGCAGGCAAAGCATATACATTGATTGGGTGAAAAGTCCACTGGGTTTCTGCGTGTTCTTTCATCCGTGTTGATATCTTCCAATCATTGTCCCCAAAGAGACTCATTCCCTTTTATGGGGGTTGTTTACATTAAAAGATACTTTTCTCCTAATGAGTCACCAAGGGTGAGACTCCGGATGAAGGCGCCATCTTAATTATCATCATTGTTCTGTCAACCTATATCTGATTGTTTACTTAAAAGAGTAAGGAATTTTTAAAGAGCAAGAAACATAAAGTAGCAAGACTATAAAATTGTCATTTTACTGATCATCTAATAAAATGTGGACTGTCTATCACAATCCACTACAACAGTGCCATGTTATGCATTGATTGGTGAGCAATAGGTGGTAAATGGTGGGAGTTTCTAAAAGACAGGTTTTATTGACACCCCTTTTAGATCTTTCAACATTAGCTTCCTTTGTGGCTTTCTACATTCATTTACATGACCTCTCAGTGTTGAAGGCAGGCAGCTATATAATACCCAGCATATGTCACAGACTGCATGCCCTGATTTAAACAATGTCTAAATGGTGTAGTATCTCCATTCAGACTGCAATTGGGGGGGGGGCAATATTTGCCAGCCTGGCCTTTTTCAGCAGGGAACCTCAAAACCAAGAATTCCATGTACTGTAAATGACTGTGCTGTTTTTTTTTTTTTTTTTGCTGTGCCAGCCCTATCCCTACCCCATGGATAAGCCCTATTATTGATTAGTAAAAGCAGCCATCACAATGAAAGGCACATCCGGTGATCGAGATTGGAACTTGCAACACCAGCCAGAAAGCTTGGCCAATTATTTGCAGTATAGAGCATCACAGGTTTCAGGGATCCTATACAATGCATCCTAAGCAGTGTGTGGATACCTAGAAATTTCCTGCTAATTGATGTAAAATTTATATTTCTGTTTCCTCTCCACAGGTTAAATTGAAAAAATATCATGGTTATTCTTGAAATATAGTAGCCAAAAATGCTGACTTTCTTAACTAAATAATGTAAAAATAAAAAAAAAATATTAAAAAAAATCACAACTTGCGCTTATCAAGTGCAACCTCTCACAAACCTGCAGTTTTTAGAGGACAGAGAGACAAAATACCCAGTGTGGAATGGTTGCCAGTTTTGCCACATAGTAACAAAAACTCTTCGAAACAGCAAGTGCATTTACTTAACAGTTCTGAGAAAGAGCTAACATAAAACTAATATTAGTTTAATTCAGAAAATTTAAGTTTTGATTCCAATAATCCCAGCTCATAAAATAAGAAGTTTCAGTGCCTAACGGATGTATCTGCCCAATAGTTTTGGTGATAGATGTTTTTTGTTTTATATCCAAGCCACATTATGCTCAGTTTATGTAACTATAGTTCCACAGTTTAGCATAGGACATTTCATTGTGTTTGTTGTATTTAATGTTGCTGAAATGTAGTTATTGTTATCATTTTGTTATTGTCAATGAAAAGACAAAGGTCTGTCTCTTCTTTGTTAAGCTAGACTTTCCACATCCTGTTTGCAAATGATTTGATATAAAATGCAAGCTCCTTTGGCGAGCAGGCATGTCATGATTAGAATAGTAAGGCACTTACTGTTTTTCAATACATTAATTTAATTGAATTCTCTAACTTGAGATGTGCATTGGGAAAAAATGTGTTTTGCTTCAGATTCATTTGTTAAAGTTTTACTAAACCCACAACAGTAAAATCAGTCTGTAGAACCTAAGGGGTTAATCCTCTGCATTGTGTAAAAAGGTTGTTTGATCCTTTCTTCTCTGTTCCTCCCCTTTTTCAAGTGACCACCACTTATCTCCAGACTCCAGACTGAACCGTAGGCATGCACATGTTCAGTTTAGTGTATATTGCTAGAGAGGTTTTTTATTCTTGGGAGAGTGCATGTGATCAGCACAGGACCAATCAGCACTAAGCAGACAGAGGTCAGGGGATTTCCATCCTCCTAGAGCAGAAAGAAAACTCCTCCTACAAGCTTTAACCAGTACTCAGCTGAAGTCACAAGACTGCTTTAACTGCTGAGAAGAAAAGGTATTTAGCGGTTTATATTTACTAAAATAATTGCATTTCCATGTTCTGTGTACTGTGGGAGACCAGATATAGTGGATGCAGGGTCCTGAGTTTAGTAACACTTTAAGTCAATCCTTTTGTTTCCTCATATTTGTTATGTTAGAATTATTTGTTTTCGCAATTTGTTTTGAATATTCAGTTTCATTTAGTATATTTATTCCGAATCAATTTGTATTTTCAGAAGGTACTTTGGAAGATTCGGACTCATTCATCATGTTTCCAGTGCACCTTTGCATTGTGACTTGCTTGCGACTTTGTTGCGGCTCAGGTGCCTTGCGATTTTGATGTGACTTGCTTGTGACTTTTATGTTTTCAGATTTTGGCTTTAGCCAGTCATAACAATGCAGAGTGTGACATTACTAAACTTACAAAATCCTTTGATGTCTCAAATAAATGTTGTTTTTGTTTAATTTATTTAGTTGAAATTTGCTACTATTGTGATTTGGAGATTTAGATACATCCGAATCTCCGTATAACAAAACGTTTGTCCACATTTCGTAACAAAACAAATTGCACATGTCTATCTTTAACCAAGAAGCTGGCATTGACACACCCTGTGTATTTATCAGACCAGGGATATTCATATGAGATTGACGCTGATATTTTTTAGACAAACTATATGGACCTCAATAATCAACCACAACCAATGACCATTGAGCAATTGCCTTCATATAGCAAAATATCCAAAATATACTATGTTGAAATGTACTGTGGTCCAGATACACTGAGGAAGCTTGGATCAGCTGTTGTGTAATGTTTGCAAATCATACTATATCAAAATATTTGTTTACTAATTTGTACAATAGTATTAGGTTGAAATGCAACAAAGCTGGATCAAAACATAAGAAATTCCATATTTTAGAATGGCCACATCAGTGTCCTGACCTTTTTCCCATTGAAATGTTTTCCTGCAAACTGAAAAAGCTGTTCAATCAAGACATCCAAAAAATATACATCAAGTAAAACAGTTTTGTTTATAGGGGGCTAAAATACCTCCAACACGGCACACACATTTCCCCCGCTACATATAATCCTCACATAGTCCCAGATTTATTTATAGAGTTATTACTGTTTCCTTCTTTCCAATTTTCTTTCTAACATCAACACAATTTCTTTTCTACACATTGTGGCAATGTTATTATGTTATTAGAAAGCAACTGAGCTTACTGTTGTGTTATAGCTACATGTATTTCTTTGACTTATGTTAGTAGGCTGCATAAAGCAAGTAAGAAGCACTTATACATACAGGGATTTCATTATTATAATGTACTAAAAGTAATAGCCTAAGAAAGCCATTTTGATAGTATTGAACATGTTTAAATGCTGAGCAGTGTTTGGCAATCTGTCTAACTTGGTCAATCACAGAACAGCAGAGATGTCTATATTGGTATTAGAGTCTTGCCCTCTGTCATTGAAAAATCCATAACTGATCCCCAAGGTCATTTTCTTGAATTCTATAGCAGATTAAGGATTGCTCTGATTGTGATTTTTAATTTTCATGTCTACAAGCCATAATGCCAATAACAAATATTATATATACTTAAAGTAAAAAAAAAATAATGCTACTGCCTCTTTTAAACAATATAATATGCTTTGTAATGTTTTCATTTTATTAAGTCTGGCGCTTGGTCTATAATACCTGGTTGATCCTATCTGTGCCCCTACTCCTGATGGTAAACTGACCACGCTAAGCATGGCTGCTGATCTAGGCTAGCATGGTCAATTCACCTCTTGTATCATACTGTTGTCTGTACAGGCATGCTGTGCAAGAGCATAGTGCGTCTGTATGTTCCCTAGTGAGTAGAAAGCTGCGCCCATCCTTTCTGTATTGATTGACCATGTATTCTGCTGCAGCCGCTCCTCCTTCCTAAACTCATAAGTAATAATAAAATAAATGAATTTCGATATAGTTCACTATTAACTATATAAAATATCTGCTAAATGGAATCAGCAGCTTGGTTATAGATGCCCGATGTGAACTAAGTGAAAATGGTTACGTGCATTATCCTTTATGCATTGTGTTTACCACCACCCACACAATGTTATTGACGAAGGATAATAAAGTTTGGATTGTGTGTGTGTATATATATATATATATATATATATATATATATATATATATACACACACACACACATATATGCACCGCTCAAAAAAATTAAAGGAACACTGAAAACACATAACATCTCAATGGGGAAAAAATCTCATGCTGGATATCTATACTGATATGGACTGGGTAATGTGTTAGGAACGTAAGGATGTCCCATCGTTTGATGGAAATTAAAATAATCAACCTACAGAGGACTGCATTCAAAGACACCCCGAAAATCAAAGTGAAAAAATGATGCAGTGGGCTAGTTCATTTTACTGAAATTTAATTGCAGCAACTCAAAATGGTTCTCAGTAGTTTGTATGGCCCCCACGTGCTTGTATGTGCTCATTGTGAATCTGCTCTCATCTGTGAAAAGCACAGGGCACCAGTGGCAGACCTGCCAATTCTGGTGTTCAATGGCAAATGCCAATCAAGCTCTCTGGTGCCAAGCAGTGAGCACAGGACCCACTAGAGGATGTCGAGCCCTCAGGCCACCCTCATGAAGTCTTTTCTGATTGTTTGGTCAGAGACATTCACATGGGTGGCCTGCTGGAGGTCATTTTGTAGGGCTCTGGCAGTGCTCATCCTGTCCTGCTTGCACAAAGGAGCAGATACCATTCCAATGATGGGTTAAGGACCTTCTATGGCCCTGTCCAGCTCTACTAGAGTAACTGACTGTCTCCTGGAATCTCCTCCATGCTCTTGAGACTGTGCTGGGAGACACAGCAAACCTTCTGGCAATGACACGTATTAATGTGTGGAGGAGTTGGGTTGCCTGTGCAACCTCTGTAGGGTACAGGTATTGCCTCATGCTACCAGTAGTGACACTGACCCTAGCCAAATGCAAAACTAGTAAAAATCAGTCAGAAAAAATGAGTAGGGAAAAGTGGACTCCACCTGTAAAACCATTCCTGTTTTGGGGGCTGTCTCATTTTTGCCCATCTAGTGCACCTGTTGTTAATTTCATTAACACAAAAGCAGCTGAAACTGATTAACAACCTCCTCTGCTACTTAACTGACCAGATCAATATCCCAGGAGTTTAATTGACTTGAGGCTATACTCTGATTAAAAAGTGTTCCTTTACGTTTTTGGCCAGTATATATACACAGTGCTCAGCATATTTGTCAGAAAACTTTTCCTTTCCTTTCAGAAGCAACGTTTTCTATGGGACACTATACTACAAAATACTCCCACAAATGCGGGCCATTGATTGCAAACCAGATTAGTTAATTTGCATACACAAGAAAGTATTTCTCCTAACAAATTCATTCAAGACCATGTTGCAAAAATGAATACACCCCAGTGAAAGTCTTAGGAGCTTAGATTTTTTTTTTTTCACTTTATAGCTCTGGGAAGCAGCTGTCATTCACCACGCTGCTAAAGTAAACAAAGGGGTGGGGTCACCCAGCGACATTACCCAGTGACCCCGATTTCTTTCACAAATGTTTGTAGAAGTAGTATGCATGCCTAGGTGATTGATTTTATACACCTGTGGCCATGGAGGTGATTGGAACACCTGAATCCAATGATTTGGAGGGGTGTCCCAGTACTCTTGGCAATATAGTGTGTGTGTGTATATATATACATGTGTGTATATATATATATATATAACATTTGATATTATTATTATTATTTTTTGTGACTAGAAGCTCCTCTTAGATGTTTCCCTGCACTGGGGCAAGATACTAGAAATAATCACATGACTACACTATATCAGCACTTAAAAAAGGTACTTAGGCTGGCCATAGAACTGGCCAAGATTCGAACAGTGTAGGGGCAGGCTGACTGTACCAAGTTGATCGATGGATCAGCTTGGATACAACCAACATGCTGGATTCACTTGCGATTAGTGGCTAGCAATAATCACTGTCTTTTCCCAGCAGGGACGGCTTTCCCCGCCTTTCGTTGGGAGTAGACAATTGCTCGGCAGTGTTGATGGGGGAATTGTGCAAATTTCTTTCTGCAAAGGGTGGTTGCAGGAAAGCAATTTGCATAGTCTATGGCCTGCCTTAGTAATTGTATTTAAAAAAGTAAACTACCATTCTAATAATACAATGATAGAAAGGATAATGTGATTTAAATGGTCTGTGTTTACTGGTACTTTAAGAAGACTTAGAAAGGCATGTCCATATTATGTTACCGTTAAGTCTTGGTGATGAATTAATAATGCTTGTTGTCTCAATCTAACTGATACATGCAGTTTTGTTTTGTTTTTTTTCATCCCTCATTTTGCCCTGACTACTTGATATCTTAAAAAAACAGGCCAGAATTTGGATCAACATTACTGGTAGGCAATGTTGTATATAGCAGTGCAGCATCACCTACATCATCACCCGCACAACAAAGAGGGGTCATAATCATTGAGTTTATTAAGCTGGGAGACATCAACCAATCTCCCGTTGTATTGCTGTGTTGCTGGACCTCAACTTGGCCAGCAGGCAGAGGCCTAGAAATGTACTAAAAGCTGGAATATGTTTGTTACAAACGGGAACATTTCAAAAGTGAGCCGTACATGATCCAGAAAGAGACCAATCGTAGCAATGGAGACAAATATTAAAAAATTATATTTATATTAGGAATTGTATTTACTGTATTTGCTTATCCTTTTAATAGGAAGTCCGTAAAACAGCAAAATATCTTAAAGTGCAGCTAAGGTCAATTTGTACATGTGTGATTTCAACCTATTGCTGACTGTAGAAAGAAAAAAAAAACTGTATTGTATTCCAATCTCACTGATTCACACATTTCACTGAATTCTCCAAAACATTATTGCCACTAGTAATATTTCATTCTACATTTCTTATAAATAATATTTGTATTTCTTTATTTTTGCGTACATCTGCTTGGTGATGTGACAGTTGGACTATCCTCCCAGCATGGGTTATAGATCTCCTATGGATATTAATCAAAGCATAAAATAGGAAACAGTGAGCAAAATACATACACAGAAGGCTTAATCAGAACGTGAATTTGATGGAGAACTCGTTCCAGGACCTTTTTTCTTTTTTAATTATATTTGGGAAAACTGACAATCCAGGCACTAGGGAGTGAATAGCTTAAAGAAGACCTTGCACTATTTTTAATGTAAATTAGAGCTATAAAAATAACTAGTAAAAGTTACTGCCTTACACCCACTTTGTGTTGATATGGCAGAGATAACGTCAAATTGTTACCACCGCCATAGTAATGCATTTATTTAATTGTAGTGCTGCTTGTAATAGATCATTTTGGAAAGCCCACAGACTGGGGTCTAAGCACAGAGCAGGATCAACAGTCATCCTTCATCACCAAAACTAAAACTATAAATTTTCCCATGTAATGATAGTTTAGAGTTAGGGACCACACATTAGAAGTGTCTTTACGTGGCAGTGTGGCATTCACATGTATTTGAAAAATGTGCACAGAGAGATAACCGCACAGCTCTCAGTGTAAAACTCCACCAGGCCCTAAAATGTAACTTTTACTGTACTTTCATTCAAATTAGAAAACATTTACAAAAAAAAGAAAACTGTTGTGCATGTACATGCAGGTAGTAGAGTAACAATAGACAAGAAAAGAAGCTGCTCAGAGTGAAACTTTGAGTAAAAAAAGTACATAACTCCCCATATCATGCTGATCACACTGGCAGTGCCTATCACTCCCTCCTCAAAATTAACTTTTTCTCACTAACCGCCATATAGCTTTGTAGCACAAATCCTCTCCTCTCCAAATTTCCCTTCCAAGTAAACCTCCCCCGTTTAGCACAAATCTTCTTCCCCCCAAACTCTCCCTCTCGGCATGAATCCCCCCAAAATCCCCTCTCCCAGCACAATGCCACCCCCAATCCTCACTCCTAGCAACAAGCTTTTTCCCGTTCCCCCTCCTAGTACAAATCCTCTCATCCCCGGCACAAATGTTTGTTAACCCTCTCCATTTTGTCCTTAGTAAAATTCCCCCCTCCCTTCCTGAAACTTACAGGCCTCAGATGCAGCACAGCAGATAACCATGGAACGTCCTTCCTCCTAGGAATCCTCCTCATGTTGACTCATCAGAGTTGAGGAGAAGCCTAGGGGAAGCTTGGCTCTGAAGTCTACCACTTTTGACAGGCAGCTAGTGTTGTGAAATGCCAGCTACTACAATGTTGCCAATTGTGACATGTTTGCCCTGCAGAAGATGAGGGGCACATGCCCTGGGTACTGAGTTCTAGTTACTCCACTGGCTGTCAGATTAGGACTTTGTAGGCTTTACTTACCCACCTCCTACCCATTTTCGTCTTCCAGGACAGGAGTAGTCTAGAGAGGAGATAGGGAGTGGGTAAGCAAACCCTGCAAAGTTCCGATATGACAGTAGTCTAGTATTCCTATTATCCCAGTATTTTACCTCCTGTATCCAGGAGCACTGCACTTGCAGGAAAAAAGTAGCTGGATGGAGAAGAGAGCTCAGCCCTCCTTTCCACTGCAACCCAGCTCAACAGGAAAAAAGACTTGTAATCTCTTGCTATGCACTGCATCACAGTTGCATTGTTTGAAAGTACATACAAAGTATGTATAGTGTGTTCTGGCAACAGCCTGGTGTACCCAAGCCCTAAATTAGAACAAATTATTTCTCTTTGTTGTTTTAACAAGACATTAAATATACTTAAGGTGAATTAAGAGAAAAGCCATACCTATTTTATTACTTTTAACTAAACCTTCCCCATACCACTTCCCCATACATTACTACCCTACCCAACCCCAATTCAGCTGCTTGTTTGCATCTGATCCAGCACCAGAACCTCCTTTGGTGTTTACATCCTGTCCAGCCAAGATGCTGGATCAGGAGCAGTAAGCAGCTGCTGGGCGGAGAGGTTTTCTTATTTTAGGAGGTGGATTCAGAGTTATGTTCTGTGAAAACAAGCTTTTATTGACTTCAAGCAGGTTTTATATTAATAAAAAAAGTCTGTGGATATGCAAAACCTGCTTGAAGCAGGTCAAATGCAATGGAAATAAATCATAATGCTAAATAAGTAGTTTTCAGGAAACTATGAGCCACTGGCTGGCAGGATTGCGGACAGTGTATATGTCACCTAAGTTTCTTGCATACAAATGGTGAAGGGCTATAGGGTTTATGGCTGATATGGAGAAAATACATTTTTTTCCTCAGAGCTATAATAAGTTTGTAATGGGTCCTGGAGCCCAGAGGCTTTGTCAAACTATGGGTGAGATAAATCATCCATTCCTAGGATCACATATTGCAGTGCTTCCTGTTTGTTTTAAAGTGCTAGTAAAGCCTTTATACCTACCGGTAAACCTATAATAATGCTTTCCTGTAGGTATAGTAAATATCTCCTAAACGTGCATGCCATCCATTGAGAGGGCTGTGCTGCGGGGGTGACGTCATTGCAGCTCAACCATTCAAATGGCCACAAACCCAGAAGGAAGACCTGGTGAAAATGGAAGCCCTGTCAGCGGTGACAGTACATCGCTAGAGGGCTTCGGTTTAAGGTAAGTCTTTCATAATGTGATGTATACTAGCACATTATGCTCTTAACTTGCAGGGAGAAAATGTTTTTTTTTGTGATTTACTACTGTTTTAAGGAACCCTGTTAGTCAGGAACTGAGTTTAGTCCCGGTTCACACTAGTTTAGGCTGTGCAGCCCTCATTTGCTTGGGCATGGCAGCCCATTCATTGAATAGGCTACTGTGCCACATGTCCCACACAAAAAAGTGAATGCACCTTTTCAAAAAATGCATCCGCAGGGAACCTACATGGTCTTATGACCATGCGGTTTCTCTGTGGTTCCCGCACCCATGATCGCGCTTCAGGCTGAGATGCATGGGGGTGCTATTTAGAATGAATGAGAGCAGCGCGATTCGGCTGTGGGTGGTTGCAGGAGTGGTAATAAATACGATTCTTGCACCCGCAACCAGCCCACAGTCTAGGGGCTACTGTGAACCCAGGGAAAGTGGTTTGGCACTAGCAGATGGTTTCTTTGTTTTATTCTAAGGGCTTGCTGAACAAAGCTCTCTTGCAATGAAAAAGTTTTTGTTTGAGGTTTTGCTCAATATTAGTGCAGGACAATCCTGTTTGACCGTTCCTGGTTGTCCCTGTCTCATGTACAGTTCACTGCTGCCAATAACAGTTGATTATATTCTCCTTAAAGAACTTATACTTGTATCCATGGTGCTGATGTGCCTGACCTACCTGGCTCATTTAATACACATAAATTTAAAAATAGGAGCTGTCAGTATGCTAGCAAGATTTATTTTAATAGGATTTTTTTTTTTTTTTTTGGTTTCAATACACAGCAGAATATAACAGGGCATGAGTATGTATATTCTGCTTTTTTTTAACCGGCTAGATTTAATTTGGTGTTCTCTCGGATATATTGATGCTTGTTAGACAAGATTAGTTTCTGGGGAAAGCAACTTGTTCCACCATAAAACAAACAGTGTGAGAGCTAATGTAGCTTGAAATGTACTACGCTGCTTTACTTCGAAGCACATTGAGTTTCCAGCCACTTGAGAGCTTACTGCATAGATCGATGGATGAGTTAACTCATTCACAAGGGATCAACAATCATGCTGCAGCATAATGTGCACTCTTTGCTAATACTACTCAGAGAGGACTCAAAACTGCAACAAGTGGCAAGGTTATTAAATCTAGCACCTGTATGGGCTACTTTAGGAAATAAAAAACAGTTTCTTTACTCACCACAAGCGTGATTCATTCTAGGCTTTTGTTAGATGTAAATTCTTATTACCTATCTGTTTGACATTTCATTTTTCTTACCTGTTTTAGGGATTTAGAATTCATTGTGGGCACACGAAAAAACCTTTCTTCCAGGTTACCTTTGTATCCATATGCACATTACACAAAATTTAACTAACAATATTGCAGATTTAGATCTGCTTAAATTCTTAAGAAACTGATGTTAACCTTAGCATGTACTTTCTCAAAACCGTTGCTGACTTGAAGGGTCTGCTTTCTTTTTCACCACTAAGCGATATTATTTTCTTAAGAAAAGAAGCTGTCCCATCATTCTTTACACATTCAAAATATTAAAAAAACCCTTCTATTTCAGTAGATGCCTTTATCTCTAATGCTAGCTCTGTCTCTTCTAGTAAAAGCAGTAAGCCAATTATAGAAGCAGGGACTGAGATTTCTAAAGCCAATTTATACACTGCAATGGCATTTGTGTACAGAATATCTACAGGTTGTCAAAATGGCAAGGATGTAGCATTCTATATTTTTGGACAGCTGCAGATTGGATTGACAAAGTAACTTTTAATGAGAGACTAAAGCTTAGTACACAAGATGAGAATACTGGACGAATGATCGTCTGTTTTTTTTTGCGTTCTAGTCTTATATTCAAAATGAAGAGGATACTAAAGTTATCAAAATTCTCACACGACAGAATACAACTTTGGAAGAGATGTAATGTGTTGTATTGTATTGGAATTCTTTGAATTTCTATTGTATTCTTTCATTTCTAAGCATGTGTGGTCTTGCTCTTCCATTTTGTGTCGGATGAATGCTGTGCTGCTTAAACTAAAGTTGTACAATCTGGTATCGTATGTAAAATGTTTTCATCTTTGCCTATTTGAATAATTTTGGATGAAAACTGTACTAACGATCAGACAATTGTACAATCACTTTGAAAGCAGCATTTTTTTATCCGATTTTCTGATCGTGTGTACTAGGCTTAACTTGAATTTTGATTGTACTTGTCATATCACTTTTTGTTGAATGCAGTGTGGTTATTTAAGTTCACAATTCCTACAGAGCTAAAAGGTTATATTTATGATGCCATAGATACTTTTGGAATCTTGGATATTGTTTTCCTCTGTGTGATGTTTACAAGAAAAGGAAAGCTGGTAATAGTACTGCCGATATTCAACAAGTTCACTTCCAGCATGCTGTTTCATTTAATTTGAGAAAATATACAGTAAACTAAAGTCTGTAACTGGGCAAAGCCATACACATTCAGACAATACATATTTTAATATCCAGAAGTATAAGCAATGTTGCTTAGGATCAGCATTAATTTCTTGAAGGGAGTGACAAGTTCATAGACAAATACCATTGTGTATTTTTTTTAAAACCTTTAAATTACTTGCACATATTTTGTTTTCCCTTTGACAATTGTGTCATTGCACTAAATTCCTATTTTTATTATACATGACAGTCATAATATATAGAATATTTCCCTGTATTTTCTTTCTTGCTTCTCAGTCCCATGTCTTTAGGCACTAGAAATAGACTCCTAGGGCTGTTATTGGCATGTATATTAAGAAATAAGCAAGGCTACCCCATAGTTGGTTGACATTGTTAATTTCCTTTTGTATCAAGTCCAACATGGGTGAAGAGTCTCAGACAACGTTTCATTACGAGGGCCGGTCATTGAAGGAGGTGCAGAGAAACACTCAATTTAATGCAAATTTATACTATTACACTGGCAAACATTTCCATTCAGTCTTCAGCCTCAAAACACAACATGAAGTTCCAAACTGACAAATCTATCAGAGAATGTCATTTGTTTACCACATGGCGGTGCAAACTATGAAAGCTTATTAATTCCCCTGCCATTTTTTATTTCATGCCTGACAAAGATGGAAACCGCAACTGTAGAATTATGTTCGTGGAATGGATTTTCTAGTTATCAGTTATTTTGTTTACTCTGCCATTTGTCTCCCTCCAATGTATCTACATTTTTCTTCGTTTGCTATGCCGAAGGAAACGTCTTCATAAATCCAGTGACGTTTCAATTTAGGAAATAAATGTGACCATCACGTGGATGCCAGTAATCTTTATCTCCCATCTTCCTGGATGCTGATCTGTTTTCTGAATAGAAGGGATGCTACCTGCTTCTTTATTACGGATGCCTTTACATTTTGATGGATAGATAAGAATCCGCTAAACAGGCAGCTGATGTTTTTAAGTTATACCAATCTTTCACAGGTACTTGACTTAAAGCATCTTAGAATGTTTATCATGCCTAAAATTGAAGGTATGTAATTTTCTCTAAGGAATCACTGCCATTTGCAATCAATCACATTGGTTGAGGTAAACATGGAAAATCATTTCCAGCATGCCCAGAATTTGGTATTCCAAACAGTGCTAATTTCTTTACAGACTGGTTTGTTTAGAGTAGCTTGAAAATGTTTAATTGCATCCAGTTTAAAGTGGACCTGTAAGGATCAAAATATAAATATTGTCATTACCATCCATCAGGTTTGCTTCAAAGCCTCCTTCCCCAGTAGCATGTACCTTTATTTTGCTCCCAGACACTTCTCTCTGCTGCTGGTAGCAAAGAAGATACCTAATACTTTCTGGTAATGGAAAGCATGTGACTTATTCCCCTTTGTTATGTTACAGCTCTGGTGGTAAGCCTAGTGCTATCATATGGATGTGGGGAGAGTTTTTAGCCCTCTTTCAATTCTAATTGGAATGACTTTGGACTTACACAAGGCTGAATGGCGAGGTGGAAGAGAGACAGAAAAATAACTATGTGCAGCTGGGGAGAGGGGCATTTAAATTAACTTGTTTCTTTTCCCTGTATAAGCAAAGTTTTACTTTAAATCTCAACTCTAGGAAATCCGAAAACTCCTCCTTCATTGGGGTTGCATCTGCATTGCAATGGGTGACAGCTCATTTAGGTCTAGGGAAGAATAAAAGCAATTTTCTTGCCTGATCTTCTACTCCTTCTCGAGGTGGCCCTCCTCTATGCTCTGGTGGTGACTGTTTATCTGCATCATCACATCCAATGCAGGGCTATGACCTTAGACTGCTGGAGCATAGGGAAGGAGTCACTGTGGTGACCAATCTAGAAACAAAGAGGATATGGTAGGTAAATCATCTTTTTCAGGCCTCCTCGACCTAAAAGAGCAGTTCAATCTTCTAGTACAGGCACAGCCCCCGTGCAAGGAAGAGTTTTCAACTTTCCTGTAGTTTGGCTTTAAAGTAAATCTGTCATGGAGGAACAGCTAGCCATCAGAAAATGTGGTTTGCCTCACTGTTATGCTCATCCACCAGCGTCATTGCTTTTTGAGTCATTTCCCTGGGACAAGTATGCTTACTAAGAAAGTAGAAAAAAAATGGAATTTTAATCTGTATACTGTTTTTTACTTCAGTGACTAAAAGTATTGACCTCTGAGGGCCAGCATGACAGCACAGTAACCAACATTTCAGAATGAGATGTCAGCAATGCAATGTTTCCCCCATGCAGCTGTCCATTAGCTACTGTTTTTAGGCTCAGGCTTATGTGTCATGCACTGACATCTAGGCTAGATTTGATTTCTGTCATCTATGATTACAATATTTGATTGTTAGTATGGCATTGGATATTATAATACCTTATTAGATCATTTCATGTATTAGGACAATTACCTACCTTAAAGTGACTCCAAAGCAAAACTGATATCTAATTTGAATGTGTTGAAAGCAGCCCTTCTGTAACTCAGGTCCTGTGTTCTAGTTCTTCGCTATAATTCAATAGCTAAGTTTACCTTGACTATCCAAGAAATAAAATGTGATTCCTAGGTCAGGTATAGCTTTGTCCTCCAGATCCTGTTGTTTTCCTTTATGGCAGAGCCTCTTTAAATATGTCTATATTTTGCAGAAACATTTTAAATTGATGTATTTATTGAACAGTTTTCCTTTGCAGCTGTATCAGAAATTGCATGAAAATCATATTAAGAGCTAGGTCTTCCTTATTAGAGATGACAGATGTGGCATCAACATTTTTCTACAGTGATTGTATACTGATGTAAATGAGTTAGGAAGTCGATGACATCTGTCCTCACTGTCAAAGTGTCTGAAGGAAAAAGTGTCTCGAACAATCTGTATTGCCCTTTAGCAAACAATTACATTTAGACTTTAATTTTCCAGTTGTCACATTCCAGTTTGTGTATGATTCTGATTGGCTACATTGAAACAGCACAGACTGTCCAAGACTGTCCTCCTCTCATACATATTGATAAATAAAACTGATTACTTTCTCATAAAATGTCCCGAGCAACATATTGGGCTTCAAATATGAAAAGGGTTCTTATAATGTTTCTTTAATACATTTATTCTGGAAACGGTGTACGAGGTTCCCTTTTGGTGGTGTTGGGTACCAACACAAATAGTTTATGCCATACAATACAGTGATAAATGTTTTAGAGGATCTACAGGGAGATGTGCTACACATCCAAACCTTATTAGGGTAGAGTTGTCCCAAAAGGATGCAAAGATGGCCCTTCTACACCATACACTCCTAAACCTTTTCATACATCAACAGAAATTGACTACATTCTTATTTTATGGCTACTACACAAGTGATTGCTGAAGCTTGAAAAAACATACATAAATGTGTTGCGCTGTCAATCAGTGAAATCGATATATATAGTGTGTGTGTATATATATATATATATATATATATATATAGCGCATAACAATCAAGTGAACCAATAAATAAAATGTTCAGTTATGGCATCCATTCAGATGAAACGCGTCACTAGAGCTACAGCAGTGGCATCACTGCCCCCCCCCCCTCCGCTGTGGTGTTGGATGCTGCATTTTCAATATTCTGACTTGCTTTATATTTATCTGAGTAGATGCCTGGCACTTAATAAATGTTTTTTTAATACTTCACCATGAATAAGTTCCCTTTCTCTTCTATGTGATATGTATGCCATGATTGATCAGGGGATTGCCTTGATTTAATCTGGTGTGGAGAGACGGCTTGACTGTCAGGCTATTGCTGTTATAGTGGAGGTTCATCTTCCATTCATCCATCTATCCATCCAGTGGGGTGGCTGTGGGAATGAAGGGGACTAGCCATCCATTCAGTTTGGTATTTTTCCCTATAAATGCTGTTAGACCTCCTAAACTTTGAGGTCTAAGCTTTTGGTAAGCAGCTTTAGAAGCTGAAGAAGTTGTCTGCACAGGCAATTTGAACTGTTTCCATTACATATGAATACACTCATTCTAACATAGAGACTTTATTTGATGCACTTTATTTTTGTTGGACTTTTTATGAATTTCTGGACTATTTATTAATTTATTTAGCTCTCTTTGCATTTGCTGATTTTGGCATCACCTATTTATATTTATGCACTTTTATTTTTTAAAAGCTGAACACACATTTCGGTTCAGAGACATGAAAGCAAGTACATAAGCATATATGCATAGTATAGTATGACATTCACAATCAAGGCTGAAGGTAAAGTACCTTCATGAATTTGCATGAAATGTATCCAAGTAGGTAGAAAAATACAAGTATGACAGTTAAGACTGCAGATTCCCAGGTTCTGAACCCAACCGTACATATAATGCGCCCTAATTATTGGTTACAGTAAGAGTGGATGAGCACCAGACATCCCACACTTTATTATATTTCCTGGGACAACCCTTATGTTCAAAAATAAACTTTTCATATGGTAATATGCAAAGTTCTCCAGCTGCATCCATTTGCGCATAGAGGGGAGAGTTGATTGTATCCATTTGAATGCTATAGCCTTGCAAGCTAAAAATAATGTATCCCACATCATAATTCTAACATATCTCAGCCATTGTTCCTTGTCTAGTATACCCAATAGGCACACTTTTGGAGTACAAGGCACAGGTATAGATAGAATAGTAGAGAGAGTGTGAATTACTTGTTGCCAATATCTTGCAATAGCGGGGCATGACCATATGACATGTGTAAAATCAGCCCATGGGAAATCACATCTCGTGCACTTTGGAACAGATATTCAGTGCATTGCGTAAAATCTGGCTGGAGTTAAATAGGATTGATGTAACATACAGCTGTATTAGCTCATTATTGATGGCCGGGGATACATGTAGATAAGAGGAGCACCCTTCCTTCCAATCCTCATCTAAGAGATCAGGGATGAGTTGTTGCCATTTTGAATGTATTGCCAATGGGGTTCTGTTAAGCATGGCATACAGCTAATGAGAGTACACTTCAGAGATCAGAGCTTTAGGTCCCTGAGACCGTAATATTCCTATCAGTGGGCAGTTAGAAAATTTTAATAGTATAAATAAAATTGTGAACGCCCTAAAATATATAAAAAAGCCACTATGCACAAAGGTAACCAAAAACACCTTATAAAATGTACTGTAAAAGGGGGGTGCAGCGCTAAGAAATTAAATATCAATATATAGATATATCTGTAAATGTGTTTCCAATATAAATACATAAAAAGTTTATAAAACCAGTTCAAATAATGAGTAAGACAGCTCAAAAGGCGACTCTTGTGCTCTGGTTATTCTGGAACCGGTGTCCGTGCAGTAATAATGTAAGTAATGCGCACTCACCGGACGCGCATATAAAAACATAAGTCTTCCCTCCAGGGGTGGACTGAGAACTCATGGGGCCCCCGGGCAATAGGTGATCATGGGGCCCCTGTGTCCTTGCCCAAACTCAAAAAAGCCTATGAAAAAGGTACCAGGAGCATCTCATGGGGCCCCCTACTGACCCCGGGCCCTCGGGCAGTGCCCGAGTTTCCAAATGGTGAGTCCACCCCTGCTTCCCTCTAAGGGATGGTAGGTCATCAGACAGGATCCTTGGGGTTTTTACAGGTGATCCACGTCCACCAGAGTTCCCCTTAAGGGGTTAAACCAGTATTGCTCCCTGCCTGGGTGGGAGATTTCCTCTCTGGATATAAGGATTCCTCCTGAGGCAATGTGTCTGAAAATTGAAGGCGATCAGCGGAGTCTCCTTCCTTGTCCGGCCGCTCTGCTCTGAGCAAAAACCCCAAGTCTGATGTCTGATGACCTACCATCCCTTAGAGGGAAGACTACCCAGTTCCTGACTCCCCTTTATGACACCTGGAATACTGATATAAGGCGCAATTTATATGCGCAGCCGGTGAATGCGCATTACTTACATTATTACTGCACGTACACCGGTTCCAGAATAACCAGAGCACAAGAGTCACCTTTTGAACTGTCTTACTCACTATTTGAACTGGTTTTATGAACTTTTTATGTATTTATATTAGAAACACATTTATAGATATATTTATTTATTGACATTTAATTTCTTAGAGCCACACCCCCCCTTTTACAGTTAGAAAATCTTGTTGTAGTAGAAACCAAACTGTGTGTGCAGAACATGTCTAAAGTGTAAATACCTATAGAAGGCAGTACAATACAGGTCCTATTGTATTAATTCCTTGAATAAAGCCAAAATATTAGTTTATACGTCATCTAAAGTAGGAATACCCTTGCATTTCCAAAAGGGACTATCTGTCAAGTATTTCAGGTGAGGAAACATAGGATTTTGCCACAGTGGGGTCTCCAAAGCAATATTTCTAGACTTGTCTATTCTTTTGGCCTCTCTCTACTCCGTACGGGAGTCAAAATTGGTACATGCTCCCTACTGAGGACAGCCAAGGATGCCTCTAGAGCTACTAATAAATCTTAAGAACATGAGCTTCGTGTGACTCCACTACAGCCGGCGTAGTAGGCACCAGCCAGTCAGTCAGATGACGAAGTTGCCCAAGATAATTAAAGTACATATTAGGATGTGCCATACTAGCTTCAGTTTTGGGCCATTGCAATATAGAAAGCTTCAACTTTTACCTGTTATTGGCCCAAATAAAGGAAGTAAATAATGCATCTAAAGTTTTGAACAATGATTTGGGTACTGAGATAGGCATATGAGTTGTTACATATTGACACTTAGGTAAAAGAATCTTGTTTATTAGATTGATTCTGCCTGCCACTGAGAGAGGGAGCTTAGCCCATACTGTACATTAAGCATAACCTTAATTACTTGAAGAAGGGGATCTAAATTAACTTTCAAAACTTCCGAGACAGAAAGTGTAATGATCACTCCCAAATACTTAAAAGAAGTTACTATCTTAAATGGACCTGGAGCATCACTCTGTGAGAATGCCTGGGGATGAAGAGGCATTAAGGCTGAGTTTTGCCAATTGATTTTAATGCCTGAGTATGTGCCATATCTATCGATGATCTGCTTGGATGCAGCCAAAGATGCCAAAGCATTCTGTAGATAAAGGATAAGATCATCTGCATACAATCCTATTGTGTCACATCTATTACCTAAGGTGATACCCTTGAGGAGAGAGGATTGACAAAATCTCAAAGCCAATGTCTTTGTGGCCATCGCAAAAAGTATTGGAGATAGAGGGCATCCCTGCTGGGTACCTCAGTGGATTGGTATAGATGTGGAGTGTAAACCATTAACCAATAGGTGGGAGGTGTGGCTAAAATACAGTATAGAGACCCATTTTTGAAATTTCTCTCCAAAGCCACAGGACCGTAGAGCAGATAACAAGAAAGGCCATTCTATAGAATTGAAGACTTTGGTGGTATCTAGGGAAGCTAGCACACTAGATTTGGGGAAATATTTTCTAAGCTGTACAATTAACTGTGTTTTGTGGATATTAATAGAGGTGAACTTTCCTGCATAAAGCCAGTCTGGGCCGGGTGAATAATACTTAGGATTACAGAATTAGGTTGTTTGGTCAGAACTTTAGTGAGGACTTTATAATCAATGTTTAGCAGTGATATCGGGTAGTATGAGGCACACTCTGTGAGATCCACATTGGTTTTTATTATAAGTACTACAGTGGCGAAGTACTTACACTATATTTCCAGAAGTATTGGGACACCCCTCCAAATTATTGGATTCAGGTGTTCCAATAACCTCCATGGCCACAGGTGTATACAATCAAGCCCCTAAGCATGCAGACTGCTTCTACAAACATTTGTGAAATAATGGGTAGCTCTCAGGAGCTCAGTGAATTCAAGTGTGGTAGGTTGCCACCTGTGCAATAAGTCCATCTGTGAAATTTTCTTACTACTAAATATTCCACGGTTAACTGTTGGTGGTATTATAACAAAGTGGAAGCAACTGATAACAACAGCAACTGAGCCACAAAGTGGTAGGCCACATAAAAAAGAGTCCGGTAAGCGCATGCTGACATGCACAGAAGTCGCCAACTGTCTGCAGAATCTCTAGCTAAAGAGCTCCGAACTTCATGTGGCCTTCAGATTAGCACAACAACAGTGCATAGAGAGCTTCATGGAACGGGTTTCCATGGCTGAGCAGCTGCATCCAAGCCTTACATCACCAAGTGCAATGCAAAGCTTCAGATGCAGTGGTGTAAAGCACACCACCACTGGACTCTAGAGCAGTGGAGACATGCCTTCTGGAGTGGGAAATCACGCTTCTCTGTCTGGCGATCTGATGGACGTGTCTGGGTTTGGCGGTTTCTAGGAGAACAGTACTTACCTGACTGCATTGTTCCAAGTGTAATGTTTGGTGGAGGGGGGTTTATGGTGTGGGGTTGTTTTTCCAGGGTTGTGCTTGGCCCCTTAGTTCCAGTGAATGGAACTCTTAAGGCATCAGCATAGCAAAGACATTTTGGACAATTTCATGCTCCTAACTTTGTGGGAAGAGTTTGGGGATGGCCCCTTCCTGTTGTAACTTGACTGAGCACCAATGCAAAATGCAAGGTCCACAAAGACATGAATGAGCGAGTTTGGGGTGGAAGAACCTGACTGGCCTGCACAGATTCCTGACCTCAATCCGATAGAACACCTTTGGGATGAATAAGACTGGAGACTGTGAGCCAGGCCTTCTTGTCCGACGTGAGTACCTGACCTCACAAATGCGCTCCTGGAAGAATGGTCAAACATTCCCATAGACACACTCCTAAACCTTGTGGACAGCCTTCCCAGAAGATTTGAAGCTGCAAAGGATGGGCCAAATTAATATTGAACCCTATGGACTAAGACTGGGATGCCATTAAAGTTCCTGTGCGTGTAAAGGCAGGCGTCCCAATTCTTTTGGCAATATAGTGTAGATGGTAGCAATCTCCCCTCCTGAAAAACCTTGGAGTAAATATGCACTTGAATAGGTGTAATGACATCTAGGTGTCTGCTATAAACCTCCAAGGGAAGGCCGTAGGGACCAGATGCCTTGCCTGTTGCCAAGGAAGCCACAGCTGTACAGATTTCCTCTGTTATATCTGCATCCAGTGATGTCACTTGTTTCTTGAGTCAAAGAAGGAAATTGCAAATCAAAGAGATAGGATTCAACATCCCAATTATTATGGGTAAGAGTAGTAGCATACAGTATATATTAGCATAGAATTCATGAAAACAGGAAAGACTCACTTCTGCTATGTGGGCCTTGGTATCAGCTGTCTTTATTAATTTAGTTACTACCAAACTGCTGGTCTGTTGCTTGGCCATAAGAGCTGATAACTGATTGGATGGGTTACTGTATTCAAAGTATTTTTGTTGAGCATGAAATGCTTTCCTTTTGGCATTAGCAGGCATGTGAGCTGAGTACATGTGGGATGTATGCTCCCAATGTACTTGGTGGGAGAGGCCAAGTAGGTTGCTTCTGCTGGCTGATAAACTTTCACTAGTTCTTTCTCACGCTGGTGAGATGGCCTTTTAATATAGGATATGATATAGTAGACCTGAGGGCTCCACGTAAATAGGCTTTGAAAGTGTCAAAACATCAGGTCCCTATTATTACCATGAGCCTCTAGAAAAATATTAAAATGGTATGGAATCATGTCATTTGACCCGATTAAAGATAGCCAAAAGGGTTGAACCCACCATGGCCTATGCCATCCTGATGGGCCAATGTTGATAGTAAGTAGTAGTGTTGAGTGGTCTGAAACCCCTTTGGGAAGGTAGGTAATGGAGGACAATTTAGTAATGAGATTATAATTTCCTAAGGCCAAGTCAATTCTCGAGAGACAGCCTCTACAGAGGTCACACCAGCCAAATTCACTAACTAGGAGACTAAAGGCAGACCTGCCGAAGGTAGGGGTAGGGGGATCTATCCAAGATCACGTCCATAACGAGGTTAAAATCTCCAAAACATAGTACATAAGCCTCAGGATACAAGACAGAAAATACCATATCTTCTTTAACCATTTGTAAATTAGCAGAAGGAGGGTTATGCACAATATATGAAATGATTTCACTGATTGACATTTATACATTTTTTTATTTTAATATCCGGTGTGGGTTATTGTGAGTGCAGCTGTCAGTTTTAGGGTCTTTTTGGTGCAATTGTATTGATTGTTGATTTTTGAGTGATTTTGGCACTTTTTAAGCGCAAGAAGGTTATTGTTAGTTAAAGCTTGGGAAAAGCCCACAGTCCACTGTCAAAGAGCATTTGAACATTACACTGGTTAATGAGAATTATCTAATATCCTGAATGAATTACAAAGAAAATTTCTAAAAATATGGGAGCCATGGCTTTTGAACCCATCTAGTCTAAATTACTTGTAGCCAGTTTGTGGCCTGGTGTGTGAGTGGGACTTTTCTTCCCTGACCCACATTTTCTGACTTCTCTATTCTCCTCAACCTGTCTTCTCAACAGATTTCAGAAATTCTCCTGCTCATTACCCCCATCCCTCCTTCCCCCTGCCCTTGTTTATCTGCTTTAATTGATCCCACGGGCCTCACCTTCTGGCCCTCATCAAGCCCTCAGATGGGGCAGGGGTTAGAGCCTATACATTTACGTCCAAATAAACCTGCCCTTGTATTTCTATTACCTGTTACTTATCATATGTCGTAGCCCCTGCATGGACATACGTATTGTTATCCCTACAAAGAACCCCTATAAAATGATTGAAACAGAAAAGTATTCTTATGTATATAAGAAAATCAGCTTCCAGTTGTAAATTCTCACAGATCAGGAAAATTAATATTTGTTATCCATGTAGTCCTTTGGAGTACTAGTACCAATATTATTTTACAGTAGAATGTTTCCTATTCTACATAGCTGTACAGAGCCAGAGAAACTAAGCTATAGCAGTCCTTAATAGGCTGCTTATATATACAACACACAATAAAACTGGAACAGACAGAATCTGGAGAAACTGTGAATTTTAACCAATCGGCTTCTAGCTTCAGTTTGTTCAGTTAAGTATCGAAAATGAAATCTAGATTTCACAGTGGAAGGGGCACAACTCTAACTCTTAAAGTGATTCTAAATCCCATAACTAATAACTCATACAATCTTTAATGTGTTAATGTATTTTTTTTTAAATGAAATGTTATTGAAGAAATGTTTACGGTATAATCATTGTTAAGAATGTACAGAGCAAAACATGTTTATACAAGCTTACAATATGTTGGGTACTAGTTGATATTCCATGAGAACAAAATTGCAAAATGAAAACAATGCACATTATCCACTGATAAACTTCTGCTATGGTCTTTCTATATTGTCCTGAAAATGGGGGGAGCATTGGAAACATGGTAAGTCTTTTCTGCATATACCTAAGTACTGTACATAAGAAAGGGGGGGGGGTGTTGAACAACAATAACAACCCTAAGACATGAAGGTATGCCTGTAATAAAAGTACCGTATGTCAAAACAGTGCCTTGCTTCATGCTATGTCAGACATCCCACTATGGGTGCTCTTAGAACTCCCCAACTGTGCCCCTCTTCCTGTCATGGCATTGCTATGGCTTCCGCACAGACTTTGCCCCACCTCACTAAGCCCTCTAATGCTTTACAATTTGAAAGTGTGGGACTCGGTACGGTTTTCGGGTCATCTCATTTCCCCTCACTTACCTCTTTTACCATTGTTTAACAAACCCCTCTTTCCTACAGGCTTCGAACAACTGACATCCTTTCAATGGTGGGTAGTGCACAGCTTCACACTGGTCCGACATTTTCTTTCCTCACGAACATTTCCCTTGTGGTCCTCTATTCAGGAGACTGTAATTCCACATTTCCATATAGGTCTACGACCTCTGAGCACTTATGCCAGACTTCTTCAGGTTCCCTGGGCACTATCACTCTTCTATACTCCTCATTGAACTCTGTAGCCTCTTCCTCTCTGTCTTACATTATTAGCTGGGGGAGGGACCTGGGACCTTCTGTGGACTGGATTAAAGCATGGTCAATTATTTCCCATTGCTCATTCAACACATCCACAATGGAGGCTGCCTAAAAAGTCTTTTTGTGATTGTATTGGGTTCCCACCCACATTGTAAGTGCAAATCCTGACTTTGTTGACAGATGTTTACGTGGCTGCGGACTGCGAGGTGACATGCTCCATACCTGGTGGTCATGCCCAGGTCTCAAGGGGTTTTGGTCCAGAGCACTTGGCCTTTTATACTTTATCTTCCATATTCCCATTCCAAAAGATGAGAAATCAGGCTTTGCTACACTGCCTGATTGTGGGCTATATGCTCACCAACAAAAATTAGCTAATTAATAAATAATTTGCGCTAGTAAATATATATAAATATATGTAAAGAAATCATCAAATCATAAGTCCAGAAAAATATATATATACCAATACCACAGAAAAATACAAAAAACTTTTTAGGTGCAAAAAAACTTATGTGCAAAAGGAGTGTCTCAATATAAAAAAAGTGTCTCAATATAAAAAAATTTCACCAAAAAACCTTGATAATATAATGGCAGATCATCCATAAAAATATCTTCAGAAACGGAAGCTCTCCAACACACCGATCCTCATCGATCGAAATAACAGGACGAAAAACTTTGTAGTTAATCGAAAATCCACTTCTCCAATAGAAAAAGGACCACCTTCAAACGTATCCAAGGGGGGAAATGCCAAGCACTCGAGAGAAACAGAAAGACTTCATGGTGCAATATTATAAAAACCAATTCCTTTATTAGATACTCATTGCACTTACTCAAGAGGTGTCCCAGCCGACACCAGCATCAACAGCATCAACAGCAATCACATAAACGAGCCTGACTACTCAGCACATGTGCAAT
Organism: Staurois parvus; assembly: GCF_062004578.1. Taxonomy (NCBI): domain Eukaryota; kingdom Metazoa; phylum Chordata; class Amphibia; order Anura; family Ranidae; genus Staurois; species Staurois parvus. The sequence continues at coordinate 13,225,056 of NW_028317807.1, forward strand.
AGCTGGCAGTCAAAAACGTAATGACATCACATCAATCAAGCTCTTTTTTATATTGAGACACTCCTTTTGCACATAAGTTTTTTTGCACCTAAAAAGTTTTTTTTATTTTTCTGTGGTATTGGTATATATATATTTTTCTGGACTTATGATTTGATGATTTCTTTACATATATTTATATATATTTACTAGCGCAAATTATTTATTAATTGGTACACTTTATATATGGTGTTTTTTTTGCAGCTGGTACACTATTAGTAAGTTATACAATTTTGACCATAGGCGCTATTATTAATTTTTCTTATTTTTAACAAAAATTAGCTACCTACCTATTCATAGCCGCCAAACGGGTTATAGCCAAAGCAAGGAAGACACCCTCTGTCCCTTTCTATAAGGTCAAGATTACCCTGATTGCTTTGATGTTACATGAGAAGATGGCCAGCATTGTATGTGACTCGCATGATAAATGTTTGAAAGTTTGGCACCCTTGGTGGACATACGAGTTCCCTACCCTTTCCCCGTTGGGCTTAGGAGCTTCTTAAATTTCAATTGGGACCCAGACCTGCAGGAATCTACTCCTTCCTCCTCTCTCTATGTTTGTGGCTTTGATTCTTCTTCTCTTACACTTTCTTCTCTCTGGTTCTTCTTCTCTGATTTCCATTCTTTCAAGTGAAACGTTAGATTGATGACATTAGCATCTACCATTTGTCCTCCCGGGACTTGTTTCTGGGACAATGAAGCCGTACTGTTGCCTTGGTCACAGGACCGAATTATGTCTATTTGTAATGCTTCAAATGTGTTATAGATACCGCCTGTTTAGTTATTTGTTCACCTGTTGGTCTGTAACCCCTGCACAGGCGAACACTTGTTTTGTATTGATTTGCGTTTCAATAAAAATTTTGACACAGAACTATATAATTATTGTTCTAATACTATTCTTTAGGGAGACTGAGTGTTTCCATCAGGTCCATGTGTCGGGGTGAAGGCCTTAGCATAGTCTCCCTATTTAACAGGAAGAAGGGTCAGCCGCACACCGGAGGATAGATGAATATAGTGTGTATTTATTTATTTATTTATTTATTTATAAATATTTATTGGTTTTCAATCAAAAATAATTAACAAACATTTTCTTCATAAAAAGATCATTATATTCCTAGTAATTTATTTAATTCCCACAACCCTAAATCCCTCCTGAACCCCTCCCCCACCCACGCCCATCCTCGTAACCCCCCTCCCCCCTCCCACCCACTCTGCCTTTTCTTGTCTAATCCGAGAGAGAAAGAGAGAAAAAAAAATTATCCTTTTCTTTCTAAAACTCATTTCTAAAATACCTTATTCGTTTCAAGAGGTATAAATCAAGTATATTTCACTTTCTGTCTAAATTCTTCCCATTTTCCCCACTTTTTATAGTACTTCTCCATCCCGTCTATGTGTATGTAATAAAGTCTTTCCATCTCACATAACTGATTCATTCTGATAAACCAATCTTCTTCCGTCGGCGCCTCCCTTTTTTTTCCAAAACCTAGGGATCAACCTTTTGGCTGCACTCAGAAAGTACCAGATCCCTGAATCCTTATATGATCTCACTGTAAGCTCAGAGATATGAAGAAGACATAACTCTGGATCCAATCTAATATCGATCTTAGTAATTTTCCTCATTAAATGTACAATTTCCCCCAGAACACCTGTATCTTTGAGCATTCCCACCATATGTGATATAGTGTACCCACTTCTCCACAACCTCTCCAACATAGTGGAGAGTTCTCCCCGTTCATCTTGTGTTCCACAATCGGTGTAATGTGCCATCTAACTAAACACTTATAATTTAATTCTACTTCTCTCATACTAATATTTTCGTGAGTTAATCTAAACATTTTCATCTGCTGTTCCTCATCTATCTCCCTGCCCATATCTTTTCCCCATTTCTCTACATAAGTTAATTTTGTGTCAGTGTCTAGTGCCGTTAAGATTCTATATATTTTGGCAACTCCATGTCTCCCATCTCCCCGTGTATCTAATAAACTTTCAAATAAATTCCACTCCTTTCTAATTCTCACCGGTTTTGGAAGATTCTCAAAAAAGTGTTTTAATTGGTGATATCAGACCTCGTCCATTCTGCTAAAAACCTCTCCCTTTAATTTCTCCATCTCTCTATAAGATCTAAGATCCTCACCCACCATTATATCTCTCAGTTGCGTGTCCTGTTTAATAAACCAATTCCCTGTGATGTCTTCCTTCCCAGGTGCAAAGTAATCTGTATTTTTAAGTGGCATTAACTGTGAATTGAAAGCCCAACCCTTTTGTCTGTATAACATATCCCAGACTTTTAAAACAATAAAAGTGTACACACTTGTGTTAACGTCTAGACCTCTATGATGTGTAGGTAACCATATAATTCTATTTAGATTGGACCCACTCAATATATTTTCAATTTTGACCCAACTTTTCCCTGGGTTATGAGTCCAGTCAAAGATTCTCGCGATTAAGACCGCTTTATAATATCTCTTAAAATCTGGGAGCCATAGGCCTCCTCTCTAATTCTAGTCAGCGTTTCATAACGTATCCTCGGTTTTTTTTTCCTCCATATATACCCCAACAACATTTTCCTTAGTGTCCTAAAAAAACCTCTGGAAGTTTAATTGGGATCATTTGAAACTTATATAAAACTTTGGGCAAAATTATCATTTTTATCAAATTTATACGGCCCATCCAAGACGGGTTTCCAGTTCCCAACCTCTTCAATTCCTCTTTTATCTCCTTTAAAAGTGAAATATAATTAATCTTATACATAATATTAATTGAAACAGACAATTTTACCCCAAGATACTTTAATTCTTTCTCTCTCCACACAAAGGGGAATTCTTCTTGTATTTTTTCTTTTTCACTATTTTTAAGATTTATATTTAAAATTTCAGATTTTGTTGGATTAATTTTTAAGTTTGATATTTCCCCATACTCCTTCAGTATTTTCATTAAGTTTGGTAGAGAAATACGAGGGTATCCAATGAAAAACAACAGTTCGTCCGCGTAAGCCGCTACCTTATGTTCTCTGTCACCTATCTTTATTCCTTTTATATTGATATTCTTTCTTATCATCGACAACAATGGCTCCAGGGACAAGACAAACAACAATGGGGATAGGGGACATCCCTGTCTTGTTCCATTTGACATCCTGAAGAGCTCCGATCTTCCTCCATTTACCATGACAGTGGCTGTGGGGCCTTTATATAAATTGCCAATCCACTTCCTAATTCTATCCCCCAGCCCTATCTCTACCAAGGTGTCCATCATGAAACTCCAGTTCACTCTATCGAATGCTTTCTCTGCGTCAATTGACAATAATATTACTGGGGTCTTCCCTTTTTTACCCTCTTGTATAAGCAACAATGATCTTAATCCGTTGTCTCTACCCTCTCTTCCCGGGACAAACCTCACTTGATCCCCATGTATCCATTCTGGCAACATGACCTTAAACCTGTTTGCCAGAACTTTTGCAAACAATTTAGTGTCAACATTCAACAGCGCAAAAGGTCTGTAACTTGCACACTGAGAAGGGTCTTTATCTTCCTTGTGAATTAAAACTATATTGGCCTGTAAGGACTCTCCCCTAATTTCCAACTCATCTCCCAGAGCATTCATGTATGTCTTCAATCTGGGTATTAGTAACTCTTTATATTTTTTATAGTATTTTACAGTAAACCCATCTGGGCCCGGACTTTTCCTCACCACTGTCTCCTTCAATGCTATTTCTATTTCTTCTGACGTAATTTCTGAGTCCAAGGATTTCAGTTGGATTTTACTTAGTTATGTTAAACCTGCATTTTTTAAGAATATGGTTCTTTTTTCTTTATTTACTATATCAATATTATTAGGGGTGTCCTGGGGTATAATGTTATATAGTTCACTATAGTAATCTTTAAATACTCTAGCGATTCCTTTAGTTGAATGGACCATTTCACCCTTGGAATTTCTTATTTTTTCTATATAATTCCTGTTTTTCTTTTCCCTCAACGCCCTCATTAGATGTTTTCCTGGCCTATCTCCCCATCTATACCTTTCACTTGTTAGTTTATTAAAGACTCTTCTTTTTTCTTCCTCTACTGCCCTCTCTAGTTCATCTTTCTTTTTTATTATCTTCTGCCTTAATTCTTTCGAGATATTCCTTTTATGGGCCTGTTCTAGATCAGATATTTCATTTAAAAGTCTATTGATCTTTTCTCTCCTTTCTCTTTTCTCTCCTTTCTCTTTTCTTTTTTGCCCCTATTGCAATGAGCACTCCTCTGATATAGGCTTTATGGGCTTCCCACAATGTTGCAACCGACACTTCCTCAGTATCATTCTCATCAAAATATCTTTAAATTTCTATGCAACAGGAAGAAGGGTCAGCCGCACACCGGAGGATAGATGAATATAGTGTGTATTTATTGATCCATAGGACACACAAAACACCAGGACATCAATACAGGACTTGTTAACGTGTTTCACACGATCTCGTGTTTAATCATTGGTTATGATTAAGCACGAGCTTGTGTGAAACGCGATAACAATTCCTGTATTCATGTCCCGGTGTTTTGTGTGTCCTATGGATCAATAAATACACACTATATTCATCTATCCTGCGGTGTGCGGCTGACCCTTCTTCCTGTTGCATCGTGTGTGGTGGCGAGCCAGAGCCTGCACCTGTCGTGGACTGATCTGGATTGTTTGCCTGAGTGGTATACCTTTTGTTCTTTAGTCTCCCTATTTGACATGAACTGGGAGAATCCTGAGCAAGAATTCAGTTCAGCATCAAGCATTTCTTTTAGATAAACATATTGGACAACATCTTTTACATCAATAGTGTTTGCCGCATAAGTAGAGTTCCATTTATTTGTTATGGATCTGGCTTCCAGAAGGCAAATGTGTGTCCATTTGGAAATTGGTAGGCAGAAAATGGGTTGGAGCAGTATTCATATCCAAAAAGGATAAGAAGAGGGTCATAAGGTGGAAGAACATGAGTAACTGAATGGATATAAGCTCTCACTTGATTCCAGAAGCTGATTATCAATTGACAGGTCCAAAGATGGTGAGCCATTGATGGTTTAAGATAGCAACACTTTGGGTGTATGGAAATGATGGAACTTGGTTCAGTCTCTTTACTGATAAAGAACATTTTGAATTGGGATGTTGTCCATGTTTCAGAGGTTACCACTGATACTGTTGAATGGTAACCCTTTACCAATTTTTCCACAATATTGTCAGTGGGGAAATCCTTAGCCCATTTTGTCCATGTTGTCCATGTTTCAGAGGTTACCACTGATACTGTTGAATGGTAACCCTTTACCAATTTTTCCACAATATTGTCAGTGGGGAAATCCTTAGCCCATTTTGAAACATTCAATTTCTCTAGGTTTTTGGTAAAGAGATTTAGTAGAAGAGGATATATGACATAGAGGTGGCTGATCAAAGTATCCACAAATTTGGTTGCAAGTCCTTTATGATATTTTAGTAAATGACTTCTAAAAGCTGCTTATGTGATGGTAATAAAGAGTGTGATTGGATGGAAGGTCATATTCCTGAGCTAATGTTTGAAAAGTTTCTGGGTGATAAGTGGTTTCAGAGGCAAAGGATAGCAATGAGTGAAGTCCTTGAATGAAACAAGAGATGTAAATGTAATTGCAAGGGTCATTTTTATTCTCTTTAAATATACAGCTTTTATTAAAATAATTGCTGATGATCTTGCCATGAAGGGGTGACAATGCTCTGGTATTTCAGTTAAGGGGTGGTAATGTGCTGTGTATATTTACCAATTACTCTCTCACATTTTTACCGTTAGACTTGCATTCAGTGGAGAAAAGTAGCTACACTGCCTTTTATTGCAACAGCATGTTCCTTTTGTTATTGTCAGCAGGAAACTCTCTACGAGTAATGAAATGCAGTCACCACTGCAACACATGCATGCAGACAGGAAGTAGCTGCAAAGAAACTTGAGAAGATTGGCAGTGCTGAAATACACCATTTCTATTTCATGTGGCTGTCTGCTGACAATTCTGCAATAATATTCACTTAGGTCATTTTTATTGAAAAATCATGCTAGGGCAAAATAGATAATTTAACAAATGGCATAATCTAAAAATTATGCATTGGCTCATACAGTATCTGAGTGGCAAGGTATATTAAGCAGCATATGTGGCAATATTTTTGCATTAATATAGGTTCCTTCAGCAATATGAGATTACCGTAATGCTGAAACTAAAAATATATTGTGAAATATTACCAAAATGGAGCATGGATAGATTGATACTGCACAAGTTTAATAGCCTGCTCCGTGCTCTCTGCTTCCAATGTAATCATCAGTGATGTGTACAGGTATTTAGATTGGGTACCCTTGGATACATTGCAGAGAGATGCAGAGATGAGCCTGATCGATGACTCTATTTTTCATTTGCCTCTGATTACTAGCGATTAGGCTCAGTAACTACAAGTTTGAGAATGTATTACCTTAGCCGATGGATCATTGAGCAGATTCCTGTTTCCAGAAATGCCATACATATATCTAATTACAGCAAAGCAGTAAGCGTCCTCCAACAAAGCTCTTGAATAAGAAGATTATATTTTTTTCCCAGTAAACCAGAACTGTTTTTAAAAGATATTTTTAGATTTGTGATTGTGTTTGTTAATGGGTACTTGTAGAACATAGTCTGAACTGTTTGGTTCTAATATCATAATTTTACAACTTGCTGTCACCGCGCAAGGAAACGTTTAAAAAATATTTCATTATGGCGAGCAGTGCTACCGTCGTGTATTGTTTGGTGGCTTACTGTAACTCATGAGATCCTTTAATGGGAACTTTCAGAAGAAAGCTGAACAAAAAAATATATGTCTGGGGGCAGATTTCAGATAGAGGTCCCGATTGGTAGTATGTAATACACTATATTGCCAAAAGTATTGGGATGCCTGCCTTTACACACACATGCACTTTAATGGCATCCCAGTCTTAGTCCATAGGGTTCAATATTAAGTTGGCCCACCCTCTGCAGCTATTACTGTTTTAACTCTTCTGGGAAGGCTGTCCACAAGGTTTAGGAGTGCGTCTATGGGAATATTTGACCATCCTTCCATTCTGCATTTGTGAGGTCAGGCACTGATGTCGGACAAGAAGGCCTGACTCGCAGTCTCCACTCTAATTCATCCCAGGTGTTCTATCAGGTTGAGGTCAGGACTCCTCCACCCCAAACTCACTCATTCATGTCTTTATGGACCTGGCTTTGTGCACTGGTATGCAGTCATGTTGGAAGAGGAAGGAGCCATCCCCAAACTGTTCCCAAAAAGTTGGGAGTATGAAATTGTCTAAAATGTCTTGGTATGATGATGCCTTAAGAGTTCTCACTGGAACTAAGGGGCCAAGCCCAACCCCTGAAACACAACCCCACACCATAATCCCCTATCCACTAAACTTTACACTCAGCACAATGCAGTCAGGCAAGAACCGTTCTCCTGGCAACCACCAAACCCAGACATGTTTATCGGATTTCCAGACAGAAAAGCATGATTTGTCACTCCAGAGATCAGATCTCCGCTGCTCTAGAGCCCAGTGGCGGGGTGCTTTACACCACTGCATACAATGCTTTGCATTGCGCTTGGTGATGTAAGGCTTGGATGCAGCTGCTCTGCCATGGAAACCCATTCTATGAAGCTCTCTGAGCACTGATGTTGTGCTAATCTGAAGGCCACACTAAGTTTGGAGGTCTTTAGCTATTGACTCTGCAGAAGTTGGCAACTTCTGTGCACTTTAGCATGCGCTGACCCCGCTGTGTCATTTTATGTGGCCTACCACTTCGTGGCTGAGTTGCTGTTGTTCCCTGTTGCTTCCACTTTGTTATAATACCACTCATAGTTGATCATGGAATATTTAGTAGCAAGGAAATTTCACAGATGGACTTATTGCACAAGTGTCAATCTATCACTGTACCACGCTTGAATTCACTGAGCTCCTGAGAGCGACCCATTCTTTCACAAATGTTTGTAGAAGCAGTCTGCATGCCTAGGTGCTTGATTTTATACACCTGTGGCCATGGAGGTGATTGGAACACCTGAATTCAAAGATTTGGAGGGGTGTCCCAACACTTTTGGCAATATAGGATATGCAGAACATCCTTATATATTAAAAGAACTAAAAAGACCTCATGCACATGTACAGTTAGCAGCTCTTGTGCACTGAGGTGTAAAATCATGTCACTTTCTGGCACCTGGGAGTTTCATGTGCCATGTACCACTACATTTGAATGGCTGTATGTGAACATGTTTGGGTAAACACAAACGCAGAAACTATTGGCGCTTTAAAGCGTGGCAGCATACAGCCATTCACTAGTACTGATGGCTGTATATGGCATGGATGACTCACTTTGCACTAGAAAGTACCAGGATTTTACACCTCAGCAAAAGTGTTCGTGTGCACTAGGCCTAGAGGATTTAATCAATTTTCTTCTTTCTTTTTAACAAGTTTCTAATCAGATTTTTTTTATATTTGTTTTATTACGTGTACAAAATAATTAATCAAAAGAAATACATTTTTATAACAGACTGATGCAGTGACACATTGCTTCCAGACCATACTGGGCTTTCTACTAAGAATGTCCAGCAGTACTCTCTAGCTTTCTAATTGTCAATGTCTGAATTTAGCAAAGTCAGGGGGTGTCCTTCCTCTGATTCTGTCTATGACTTTGTGTGGTAACTAAACAGCAATAGTTTGTCACACTAGACTGTTCAGGTCATTCAAGTCATGGCAGCAAAATACTAAAGACCTGCCTTGAGTGCACCACATTCTGGTCAAAGGTGGAAAACATGGAATATACGTATGTGCAGTGTTTATTATTAACCTCTTTAAAAATAAATACAAACATCTATATTTTTGGTCATCTAAATACAAGGATAAAGGAAATATACAGTATATACAAAACACTATACATATCCTATAATTTACAACATGACACAGAACATGCTACCAAGACATCCTAAAGATAGCTGTAATTGCAGGACCTGTATTCTTGATGCCAAATTAACTCATTTTCTTCTTGCTGTCTCTGCCACATCTGTGCTAACACCAGCCATGTACTTACATTATGAACATACTCATTGAACCTGAGCTGATAGATGCTTGGATAAATTATGATTCAGGCTCATTAAAAGTCAACATTCACCTGTATGTTCAGGAATGCTAATTGGTACATTGGTCAGTACAACAAAATGATGTTGATAATTTATTTCCCGTATTTATATAGTGCCAATATAGTCAATTGAAAAATTCTGTGAATTTCATATATCTTGTTGACTTTTTCAACATATTGAACATTCAAACGTGTCTTTTTAAAAAGATAATGGTGATATACTTGAATAGGAACACAAGAAAAAAAATTGCCTTTCCAATTATTCATTCAACAAAAATATCAATAGATGTAATAGTGTACTGTAGAAAAAGTAAGTACACCCTTGGCATCAAAAGCTGGTATGCCCCCTCTATCAGAAATTTCTACAGGAAATGCCAGTCCCCTGGCTGCTCTGCTCACCCTCTGGCTGCAGAAAAGATTGGAAAACTACAATAAAAGTTGGATGTCCTGAGATACTATGTTTTGCTCCACGTCGAACATTTAATCCCCCAGGACCCATTGGTGACCACCCTTAAGGCCCAGAGGAGAACAACACAATTTGCTGACCCCTACTACAGCCCACAACTAGAGTGGACCTCTATAGGCGTCACTCCAACATAGAGGGAGAGTAACCAGTGTGAGCTGCACCTTTTTCCAGGATAGGAGGGAACCTCTGGCTGATCATTGCGCTTACGTATTGCGCATCTGGTGAGTGCGCAATTTTAACATTTTTGTGCACGGCACCAAGGTTCATGCCTTGATGGGAATATTGGAGTCACCAGCCTGTTTATAATTTAATTTAAGTGTCAAAGAACTGTAAGTTAACACTTTGTGGACTTTTATTTGTACAGTTTTTTTTGGTACGATCTCACGGTTAGCCTCAGGCATACCTTTACGCATTTATTGTCTATTAGCGCTGCACTCTTTGCATTTTGAAAATTTTTGGAGGGTTTTTAGGTTTCCTTTTAGTGCATTTGCTGCTCCAACTGATTGCTCCTAGCGCTAGCTGAACCATTCCTTATACGCCAGAAATTACTTTTTGTAGGAAATTTGTATACCGCCCAGCAGTCTCTGACATTGACTGAAATCTTTTACTTGTGCAAAATTTCTTTATTTGCATGATGTTTGTTGCTTTCCTTGAATGAACTGTTCATTTTAAAATCCCCCTACAAAATCTCAATAGAAATCAAATAAGGGCTTTAACTAGAGCACTCCATAACTCTCTATTTCTTTTTTTTTTTTCTTTTTTTTTAAGCAATTGCTTAGTAGATTTTCTAGTGAGCTTATTTCTTGTACAACATCAGCTTTTTTGACTGATGGTCTCACATTCTCATCAGACACAGTTTGTATGTGAAACAGAATGTACAGTTAACTTGATGACATCAAGCTACCCAGGTCCTGAAGAAGCAATCCAACCCTAGTTATAGACTGTAGAAGAAATGCAGCAATGGCTTGTCTCTATTCCCTGCTTATAAATGGTCAGTAAATAAGTGGCCAGAAGCTGGAGAGGTTCTCTCTGCTCACTCAGCTCTATCCTCTTAGCAGTGTGTTCCTTTTTAGTATATTGGTATACAGCGCACCTGATTGTCTCCTAGTTCTATACCCTCTCCCCCAACTGTACACACACAGAGTCTGCGTGCTGCATATAAGGGATTTTAAGAAACTGATATCAAGGCAAAGTACTTACACTAGATAAATGTAAAAATGCATGTTATTATTTAATAATGAGTACCTATCAGCAATAAAGCAAATAAAAAGTCAACCATTTTTTGTTTTGGTTACTGCAGGATAGTAAAACCCATTTTTTGCTGTTTGTGTTCCGTTGGAGAGATTTTTCTTCACCTCCTGCATTTTATTTACATTTTCTTCTATTACTGCTTTGAAATAGGAGAAAAATTCAACATTTTGGATTTGCCCTCACAAGGGATGGCCAAGTGGTGGAATTTCCCTGTATAGCTGTCAGACAGTCACATTTCCCAATCATTAATGTGGTTGTAAAGTCTCAAGGTTTTTTACCTTCATGCATTCTATGAACCTTCTGTGTGCATCAGCCCATAGCCCCTCCTAATACTTACCTGAGCCCCATAGCAATCCAGCAATGTGCTCGAGAGCCTCAGCCATTGGCTCCCACTGCTGTCAATTACAGCCAGTGAGCCAATGAGGAGAGAGAGATGGTTGGGCCGAGCAATCGCTATGCGTGTGAATGTACAGGCAGAATAGTGGCTCAGGAGTGAGCCTGCCTGGGTGCCGCATAGCAATCTGCTCGCTCTGTGAAGCACTTGGGAGGAGGGAGGGGCCAGGAGTGATGGCGGAGGACCCAAGAAGAGGACGATCACGGCTGTTACATGCAAAACCACTGCACAGGGCAGGTAAGTATGATGTGTTTGTAAAAAAAAACAAAAACATTCCTTTATAATTTCTTTAACAGAAACACAATCATATCCTTTTCATTTACACACAAAGTAAGAACATGCTATGTGTCGCAAAAGTGATCCTTACTTATTTGGACACACAAGGATGTGTGACCACAAGCATCAGTGATGAAAATCCAGTCCTGTTCATACAGGTAAAGGTGTTCAGGTGTCAAATAATAAAAGAGAACAATTACCAGCTCAACTTGCTGACCAGCCTACAACCATCCAAATTGTCCTCTCTAAGTTTGCGTTAAAAGCAGGCGTTTAGTTTGCACACATTTGCAAATACATGCATAAGCTGCAGAGCCTCCTCATGGCACCCCAATATTCTGCAGTTCCTTATAAAACAGAAAAAATACGAGCGCTGGATAATAACCAAAGAGCGACTAGCATGAAAGGCAAACCCCAGAAGCCTCCATAGTAAATGTATAGATAGAACATGCAGCGCTAATAAACTGCTACAATAAAAACAAGTGACAATAAAATGCAATAATCAGAATGATAATAATAGTATAATCCCTGCTTAATGATAATTAGTAGAGGGATAGTGAAATGTCTTTAACGTCCAAAGATATGCTCTATACTAATTATTGAGCATAACCAACATAAGTGATTCTGCGGTGCACAGTGCAAGTTCTCAAAACAGGATGGTGAGAAAATTAGTGACTTCTGTGACCACGTTCATCCCACAGAGGTGAATGTAGATTGCACTAACCAGAAAGCGCAATGGTAATGCGCATTTGAGTGTTAACCAACTCCTGGTCATCCGCCTATGGGTACTGGATCACAGCAAGGATTGTCTGGCCTGCGTTAGCTAAGCAAGTGTCTCAACCTCAGGGTCTCCAGGTACCAGGAGATAAGTAATCCTCTCACCACCAGGGGGAGCTTGTTTCACCATGCATATAGTGGCCACCAGGTCATCATTCTCTACCTTGAAGGAGGGGGGGCTTGGGAGTAACAAGCCAAAACACAGAAGAATCTGATAGTGTAGTACGATGTCTCATTTGTCCAGCACAGTGGAGAACATAGTTGCTGGGGATTATCTCTTAATTTATTGGAACGTTGGCTGAGTCAGTAAATTATGACCTTATGTGAATGTCAGATTTATTTTTCATTATCAGTGCACTTCTTAGCTTCAAAAGCTGGATACCTCCCTTCCCCCATCAGAAAACTTAGTCTGAGGGTTGGCAAACTGAATTTGTTGGTCCTCCTTTCTTAATCTTCAGTTTTCTTTTTTCATTGTTCCTTGACTTTGTATTGCTCCATTCAGCAAAAGAACAAAACAGTCCATACTCTGGTTCAGGAACAGAAAACAAGATAATGACACACTGCCACCATACCAGTCCCACGCTTGGGTTTTGGAATTTCCCGTCTGCTCCAGGGGTCCCAAGGAGGAGGCTTTAATAGTCAGCAAGGATAGCTCAATCCCAAACTTAGTTCACCCTTCTCATTCATGTGTGTTCAGCTCACTCTCTTACTTATCTATACATTCTGCAGTTCCTAACTCTATAAATTTTGAGAACCTCCATAGAAGCACATGCATAATAATGGATAGACTGAGGGCAGATGAGCCTGGAGGGAGCCCAATGGCAGCCAAGGTGTTCAGGTGTATTGGAATGTAGGGAATATATTGTAGGTAATATATTTTTTTCTATCGCTTCTAATTTCTAATACTCCACTACAGTAATAAATGAACATAATGTTACTGAATGCTATTAAAATGATGCACGATTCATCAGAAATGATGAATGAAATGCAGTAAATTACTATACGTATGAGTCTAATTATAAACTCATCAAGTTATCGTCTGCATGAAGAAAAACACTTACAGAGAAACCCTTGTATTTCCTACTGAGACTCAGAAGCCCCCAGCACAAGTAGTACTGCTGTCATTATTTGAATGATATGTCCTTAGCACATTTCCTCCTGAGCAGTAATTTACTCACCCAGTTATCTACTGCTGGGTGCAGTAGGCATCTAGTCACTGGTGTAGTTAGAGCACACAGGACTGAAATATAGAGAGATTAATCAAACCAACAAATATGTTTACAGGTAGGGTGCTGTAGGCTGATTATAATTTAATATAGAAAAAGGTGAAATAATTGGATTCCTGTGGACATGACTGGTTAGTCTAAAAATGTTTTTGCTTAGGAAAGTGATGAATGGTGTGACTATACACAGACAGATTTGTAACTGATAACAATCATTAATCTGATGTATGTACTCTTGTCAAAGCACCACATACCCATAGCTCCAAGAACTTCTGCCCTCTGGAGAGAAATATTTTTTTTTTAGCCTGCTCGGTTATATCATTGTGTTTTTTTTCTAATTAAATATTTTTCCAAATAATTAAATAATAGAATTTCTTCAGAATATAAATGTTTCTCAATACTTCAAAATACTTGGTATTGCTTGTTGCTTTGCCCATTAACTGTGTAATTAATGAAAATGATCAGAACTCTGGAAGCTTTGCCCAAAAAAGGATGACAGAGGGCAAAGGAATGGTCACTAGTGTTGCCTGTGGTCTTCCTACAGCTGATCGTTCCCCATTAATGACATACTGTGCTTTGTGTCTCTGTTTAGAGGCAGCCATCTTTTTAGAGGTAGGTTTTTCCTTCTCATGTGTGTGGGCTAGGAGAACAGTGAGCAGCACAGTAGTGACACTGCCACATTTCACTCCAAATCTCACGAGTCTAAAGCAGCCCATAGATTATGAAATTCTTCTTTCCTTTAACCATGTTGTGTGTTGATGGAAGAATCCCTCCCACATTGTTATTGTGTTCTGCCAATGGAACCTTCACTTCTGGAAGAACACAATTATCACTATTAGTAGCTATAGATGCCGACAATTGTCGCATGAAAAAAAAATCTGACAGGCTGGTTGTACTGAAGTCGATTGATGAATAGACTTAAGTACAACCAGCCTGCCTATAGATGGATCGAATCTTGGCCAGTCCCCGCTTAACTGCAGCATTGTCTTAGATCAGTGGTTCTCAACCTTCCTAATGCCGCGACCCTTTAATACAGTTCCATATGTTGTGGTGACCCCCAACCATAAAATTATTTTCGTTCCTACTTCATAACTGTAATTTTGCTACTATTATGAATTGTAATGTAAATATCTGATATGCAGGATGTATTTTCATTGTTACAAATTGAACATAATTAAAGCATAATTACTATCACAAGAGGGCAGTATTCACATCAACCACAGCTGAATATAAAAAGACCGATCAGCATCCAGATTAAGTTCCCATGGTACAGATATTTTTTTTTTGCAATAGTTGATGATTTTACAGTACATGTTTTTACATTTACCCAGTAATTATAATTCATGAAGTGTCGTTTTACCTCCAATACTGCTGCTTTCAACACAGTAGCTGCTTTTAACAGAGTATGTGGGCGTATCTGCATAAGGGTGGACCCGCCTGGGGACGGATAGAGCAGCGGTGTCTCGGTTCCTAAGACCATCAAAAATATGTGTTTTCCGATGGTCTTAGGCAACCCCTATGAAAGGGTCGTTCGACCCCCAAAGGGGTCGCGACCCACAGGTTGAGAACTACTGCTTAGATGATCTAAAACTGGAGATATGCAGCAATACCAAGAGTTGACCTGCTATATTAAGAATTGTTTCTTGACAAAGTTACAAAGCATAACTGAACAAGCTGAAGTTAGAAGCTGATTGGCTACCATGTACAGCTACACAAGATTCCGAGTGCTCCAGTTTTAGCAAATCTCCCCTTTAACACAGTACATCCTCACTTTTAGACCTGAAGGTCTACTTTAGGAACTGGGAAATACTCTGCAAAAAGATGGCTAGTTAATAGGCTTTATCAGCCACACCATAGTGGGATTCAATACAATTAACCTCTCTCAGCTTAAACCAGCATACACAAGCACTCCAGGGAAGAAGTCGGAAGTGACGAAATGCGCCAGAGACGTGATGTCAGACGCAAAACTGGAAGTAGCGGCGTGGCCATCTTTGATATTGGAATTTGGCTGTGAGAACTGCTGGACAGGATGGATGGTTTTTCCTTTTGATAATGTTAGAATCGATTAAAGCTGTTATGTTACCCTTTACACTCCACTGATTATTGTCTTCTCTGCCCTTATGAGGAGATTGAATTGGGCATATCCGCAGGGTGGAAGCTGAAAATACCCTGGAGTGCTTGTGTATGCTGGTTTAAGCTGAGAGAGGGTAATTGCGTTGAATCCCACTATGGTGTGGCACCATTGATTTAGCACATTATCACAGGTTGTGCAGCTTGCTGTGAATTTACCTCACGAGTGCGGGAGTCACGGATTGTTCACTTGTATTTATGTTTTATTTTATGGATTCATATCTTTAGCAATGTTGATATTCACGTTTAATTTGAGATTCACAGAGTGCTGTGTTTGTTCATTTTATACTTTTTTTTTTTTCTCTCCACGAGTGTTTTGCATGGATTCACATACCACTGATTAATTTTAAGGATAACGCACTATATTTAGTTTCATATTTTTGAGGCATCCTGGATCTGGAGTGGTGAATCGATTTGGATATTTTCACACAACACTTGGAAGATTTTTGTGGACATTTTGGACTTTAATTTTGTACATTTATTGCAGTAAGATTTAGGGTATTTGGTATAAGGATTTGGAGAAAAGGTTTTTGATGAGGCCACATAAAATGACAGAGTGAGGTCAGCGCATGCTGAAGCGCACAGTGCACAAAAGTCACCAACTGTCTGCAGAGTCAATAGCTAAAGACCTCCAAAGTTCGTGTGGCCTTCAGATTACCACAACAGTGTGTAAAGAGCTTCATGAAATGGTTTTCCATGCCCGAGCAGCTGCATCCAAGCCTTAAATCACCAAGTGCAATGCAAAGCGTCGGATGCAAAGGCGTAAAGCACGCCGCCACTGGAATGACGAATCACTCTTCTCTGTCTTGCAATCTGATAGATATGTCTGGGTTTGGCGGTGGCCAGGAGAACTGTGCTTACCTGACTGCATTGTGCCAAGTGTAAAGTAAAGAGGGGAATTATGGTGTGGGGTTGTTTTTCAGGGGTTGGGCTTGACCCCATAGTTCCAGTGAAAGGAACTCTTAAGGTGTTTGCATACCAAGACATTTTGGACAATTTCAAGCTCCCAACTTTGTGGGAACAGTTTGGGGATAGCCCCTTCCTGTTCCAACATGATTGTGCACCAGTGCACAAAGCAAGGTCCATAAAGACATCGATGAGTGAGTTTGGGTTGGAGAAACTTGACTGGCCTGCATAGAGTCCTGACCTCAACTCAATAAAACACATTTGGGATGAATTAGAGTGGAGATTGCAAGCCAGGCCTTCTCGTCTGACATCAGGGCCTCAAAAAAGCGCTTCTGGAAGAATGGTCAAACATTCTCATAGACACACTCCTAAATCTTGTGGACAGCCTTCCCAGAAGAGTTGAAGCTGTTATAGCTGAAAAGGGTGGGCCAACTCAATATTGAACCCTATGGGCTAAGACTGGGATGCCATTAATGTTTATATGGGTGTAAAGGCAGGTGTCCCAATACTTTTGGCAATAAAGTACATATGTTTTATGAGGTACAATAAATAAAAAAAAAACTATACATCTTATTCATTCATTTTCAGTTCCTGTTGGCCATTAGATATTGCTTATGCCATGCCTACTTTGTTATGATAAAATTTCAAAATAAAGAGTCAAATATATTTTTGTCTAAGATGTACAGCAGGGAGCTTCAACATTTGTGAATTAGACATTAAAATACTCCCACGTTGTGTCAGGTAAAATAGAAAAATGTATACCACTGCTGTCATGTTTGATGAGTGGCCAGCCATTTGAAGGAAATGACATTGTTATCTAGAAAAAAATGTGGCAGTGGAATAGACAGGAAGAAATTACTTCACTCCAGTGCCACCTCCATGCAAAATAGAGATGTCAGTGGCATTGGCAAAGGAAGGGTAAGCAGAAACAGGAAAATTCTGCTGTTCTCAAGCTTGTCACAAAGTAGTAGAAGGTCAATTTATCCCTGCCAGTTTGTAACATTGTCAAATAGAGTTTAGTTTTCACAGCAGGATGAAGAGTCTGACACTGTGACTTTGAGCCTGTGTCCCATTCAATTCTTTTTCTCCTCGTCCCTTTCTAGCACTATTCCTCTGTGTGCAAGTTCATTATTATCTCAGTCTCCACTTGTCTTTTGTCAAACTGTTTCTGTAAGCAAAAGTGGCACTGGTAGTGACGACAACTGGAGGCTAACCTTCAAATCGTAACAATCTAAGCAAATCTAACTGTGGAGGAAAAGGTGATTTGTAGAAACCTCCATTATAAGTGATGTAGTAAGGATTCAGACTTAGAAAAGGAGTGCAATCAAAAAGGGGAAGATTACTGAAGATTAAAGTCCATCTAAACCCCACCATTTTTCCCATTTTAATTAAATACAAACCACGTCCAATATAAATTGCCCTGTTCATTGTCTGAATGCTTTTGTTTTGTACTTACATTATTATTTAGAATAGCTGTTTCCAAGCCAGCCATAACTAAACATTGGAGGGATGGATTCAGCAATGCTTGCACTTTCCATGATGCCTAATTTGCTGCTGGCACTACCTATCCAGTACCCACTGCAGGTGGAGGAGCTGCAAAGGAGTTTGGGTGTGGGCTTATCATCTCAGCTGGGAGCAGCGAGCTGTCAATCGATAGGACTATGGGAAGAGATGGCATGGTTAGCTACTGACAAATAGTCTGGAGGAGGGCTATCAGCAGTAACAATGCTGATATCCTCTGCCACTTCTTACAACTGCACATACCTCTTTAGTCTATGTGGCTATAGCGACTTCAAGGACTGCAATGTGTTTTGGCTATAAAACAAATCCATTACACACTCAAGGGTAATATTTAAAAGCAGCTGACACACATTTGTGATAGCGAATGAACAACATAGATATACTGTATATCGTGCAGTGCTAATCTAAAAAAAAATTACTGATAAAATATAGGTGCATACAGAAACTAAAAAAATAACAAAATAAAAATAAGTATAAGAATATTAGTAGGTCCAATTAATTAGCAAATGAATGTCCCAACCGGTTTCGCTGGGGACAGCATCATTAAGGGGACTCGCTGGCTATTGCGCATACAATCAGTGATCAAACCAAGTGGTGTCATACAAGAATTGTTATGCGAGTTTGCACTTTTTAAACAAGTTTGTTTTTAAACAATGTTTGCTGTAACGGTTTTACACTATGGAGCTCGCTTTCTTCTTCCATGTTACTTTGATTATGGTGTGAGATCCTGTTTGCTGACATTGATGTTGAGTTCAAGTGGTGTGCCTAGTGATCTATCTTGCTGCTGGAGCACCATGTATGAGTGAGGTGAAGGCATTGAGAAATGTAAAAGGATTAGAGTGACAACATATTGCCAAAAGACAAAATTATCTGGAAGTGAAACAATACAAAAACTTTGCAGCACTCAAGTCTGCAAAAAGATGCATTTCAGCAAAACATATCTTCACAATTTTCTTTTTTGTGTGTTAAGATTAAAACAAAAAAATCCACATTCGCAAAAAAATGTGAAGACATACCACCATTTAAAAGCTGTGCTTCTCAAATCTATAAACCCACCAATGATGAACATAAACAATTGGTGAATACAGTGAGAACACCTTACCTAGGTGGGATAAACCTCCATGTAGGCTTGCTCTAAATTTGATGTAAAAAAAAAAAACAGAAGCAGAAAAAAGCCCTTTGATATAACCCATTGAAAAAAGGTCTATGAGAGCCCACAGTATAATTGATTATGAATATTGACATGGAGGATTGTAAGACGTTAAAAAGAACATACCCCTATTTAGGAGGTTTGGGTATCTATACTAACATGTAGGGATACGTTTTTTTGGGCCTGGCATATACTGTTTAGCTTATTAATAAGTAAGAAACATTTGCTCCAATATGCTTGCTGGAGTGTTTGTAATTTTCCTTTCCCTTAGGTGCTTAAAAGAGGATGAGTTAGTTTACAGCACTCCCTGCAGAATGTCATAAGCCAGGAAAATTCCATTAAATAGTTGGTCCAGAAAACTGAAAGTATAATTACATGTTTTAGTATTTATTTGTCCAGATTGTAGAATGTGTAGCAGAATTTAAAAACAAAGTAGATAAGATCAAACCTGACACAGTTTGTTTAGTAGATTGCTTTATTAGTTTATTAGATCGCCCCTTTGTTACATTTCACTAAGCCAACGGCAGCAGCAATAATTTTTCATTGTGATATATTTGAAACTGTCAGCTTCAGTTTTTCGTTTAATTAATTCATCTCTGTTCCTGTTTATTGAAAATAGTCATGTGACATCATAGCATTGTTATACAGGTATAATCAAATCTAATCTTTTTGACAGTCTGCACTGTTATAACCTTTACTTGGCATGTATAAATCTAACCAGATTTTAAATGTTTCCAGATTCCAAAAAGGCAAGATATAATGACATGATTCAAATGCAGGTGCTACTAGGTCTCAGATATGAAATTCAAGATAAAATTTAAATATCAGGTATCTGAAGTGCATTACATAGATAAATCCCAACACAGGTGAAACCTGCCTTATCTTACAAGCCTGCTCAGCGGGAGATATAACTATGATACCCTCCCCCTTATAATAAGTGAAAATCAACACTGAACTGTATAGGTCTACCTGCACCTAAATGTATCTAAAGCCAAAACCTTTTTTTACTTTTTTGTTCTTTTTTTTGTGGGGGGGGGGGTGCAGTGGTAAGGGGTCAGTTCCTTAGGTTATAATTGCTGTTTGTGTCACCATTGAGATTGTCCCTTTCTATTTGTCCTGATGAGTTGCCACTACAGCAAGAATAAAGGGGAAATCTTAGAATACGGACAATTGTTTAGGTGACATATTGTTAAGAGCTATTTTATTTATTTAAGTTATTTTTCCTTAAGTTTGGAGATATTTCCTTTTGCATTCTGTTGTGTATACAGGATAATAAGCGAAGGAAAAATCCTGCAAATGGCCAGAAAAAAATTATTAGGATTGTTTTTTCATTACCTACTCTCCATAAACTTTAAAAGGTTTTGGTTTTAGATACACATGATATCAGACAAAAAAAAACTGGCAAAAAATTGGCAGCACACCAAAAAGAATCTCAAATACTGAGATCTCAATAATATTTTATTGATATCTTAGTGAATATTTGAGATTCACTTTTTAGTATAGTGGATGTTATTTTGCCTATAGTTTCATGTACTTGTTGGGAATAGGTACATGTTGAAGGCAGTCTATACCCAGTGCAGCTTGAGAAACCACCGACATCACACAGGCAGGCACGTCATGTAAGGAGATTTTTTGTAGGGTAGGCAGAGCCTGATGTGGAACCCTGAGGACCAATTAGCATTAGTGTGGTGATCAGTGTTTTTCTGAGAAAAGAGCCATCCAGTGGCAGACAATCTATCTGCACCTGCCAACAAACTGCTGTCCACTGTTAACCACAAGGTACGTGGACCTGATAAGGAACTAGTATCTCGGAGTTCCCCATCAGGCTCCATCCACTTTTAGAGTGCCCCTATGTCATCAGTTGATGGTTATGCAGCTAACAGTGTCATAGCAACCAATTACTCTTTCCTTGCCTATTCAGCTGTTGGCCAGGAGATTCCTGTCATTGTCAAAAATGACCATTGCCATATCGGGTAATAATGTCAGCCAGAATCCCTGCCCCTTTGCTTACATTCACCTGTCAATCAGAAATTTCCCAGGCAGCAGCTGAAGGAAGTAGCCGGCTTTGGAGCAAACAGGGAGTCCAGTACGGGAAGCTGTCACATTCCTGACAGCTTCCCAACACAAAACACCCCACTCTGAGCACTAGCTTCTTTCTATACCCCAGCTCAGAGTAGGTCTTAATTACCACCTTTTTGCTTATCTGTGAACTGGTGGTAATTTGTTTTCAAAGAAGGTGACAAAAAGAACTATGGGAATCTGGCGCATGGATTGGATCCCCTAACAAAACTAACTCAAGGCTTTTCAGAATTAGGAGCCATACTCCCAGAAAAGTGTTGTAACTGCTTTAATGAATTCCCCCCAGTATATCTTGCTTACTTGTTTAGGAACAATTTACCCATGAACAGACATGAAAGAGTCACTTTATGGGCTTGAATTACTAAAACAGTAGAGAATGTTGATTTTGCAAAATTAACTTTCACTTGGGATTGAATGATTAAAAAATGTAAATACTATCAATGTGTAACAATCTGCACAATCCCAATAATAAAAATAATATATAGTGCAAAAAATATGAAATAGTGTCAGTCAAAAAATTAAATGGATGCTCTGCTAAGCACTAAAGCCCTTCCACATAACCTTAAATACATATAAATACGTAAACATAACAATGTAGCACAACCACATACAGTGATCATATTAATAAAATGTCCATCATTTCTCCAAGGATCCAAAAAGTGTAAAAAAAATCTTCAAAATCTTCATATAAAACACCAATAGTGCCCAAACCTCCACCACAAAAATTGGTCATCCACCTCAATTAAATTACCACTGCGCTAACCGTAAACCATAAGAGCTTCCCGTTTAAGGGCAAATGATGATACAATAAGCGTTTTTTCTCCACTTGTTACTTCTGTGATATAGTTTAAAATACTCGTGCAAAAATACAAGACAGCCCATAGTGAATACTGTTTCTATACTGCTGAAACGGTTAAAACTTACAAGATGTGGCACTCCATAGTGCATAGTATAAAGCATATACAGGTTTGTCACATCTCTCCAAGATGGCCACGGGATGACGTCAAATTCATAGCTCCACCCCCTACACGCGTTACATCCTGGGAGCGACTTCCTCTGTAGGTGTGGAGCTGATGCCACTACCCACAATTTAAGCATTCCTCACCGGAACAAGGGCAACGTGGATCGCACTCACGGGAACCGGAACAACAACACTATTCCCACCGGCTTCATAGCAACTAACGTTGATCTCTGGAACTGGAAGACCATAGCTGGAAAAAGAAAAGGCGGCTCTGACCAGATGGGACACTGCATAAAAGACAATAAAAATACAAAATAAAAAATTGTATCTGGCTGCACAAGATACACAAAGATATGATTCCATAGACTAATTAACAAAAATACAAACAATACAATACAGTAAAACAATATGCAAAATTAATACAAATAAAAACAACAATAATACATTTTAATTAAATAGAATTAAAAATTATATATGAAAAAAAATATATATGTAAAAGACACAAAAGAGGGATACATTCTTACCGATCACTGATAAAACAATTCAGGTCAAAGTCTACATTATGGCCTTTGCTGGAAAGTACTTGGGTTTCATAGATCCAAAAGGACTTTCCATGACTTGAGCTCTTTATATAGTTTCTCACACCTCCAATTCTTTTCCACCTTTTCTATACCCCATAATTGAAGACAACTACGATCTTTTTGGTGAACCTCTTTAAAACGTCTAGAAACACTGTGGTCCCCCTCCCCCTTTTTAATATTAATAATATGCTCCCTTAGCCTCACTTGGAGCAGCCTAGAGGTTCTACCCACATACTGAATTTTACATGGACATTCTAGCATATACAGTTGTGTCCAAAATTATTCAACCCCCACTGAAATTGAGTGTTTTGGCCAGTTTGACATTGCTTTTGATCATTCAGTCATCTTGCTTACATTTACATTAAAGAGGCACTTGTAGGTCAGACAAATATAACATAACAGTTATAATGAAATAACCACAAATGTCTTTTCTGTGCTCACAGCATTATCAGTTTTATTCAACCCCCAAGTGACATTCAATCTTAGTACTTAGTACAGCATCCTTTTACAGTTATAACAGCTTTTAAACGTGAAGCATAGCTTGACACAAGTGTCTTGCAGCGATCTACGGGTATCTTCGCCCATTCTTCATGGGCAAAGGCCTCCAGTTCAGTCACATTCTTAGGCTTGCGCACTGCAACTGCTTTCTTTAAGTCCCACCAGAGGTTCTCAATCGGATTTAAGTCTGGTGACTGCGATGGCCACTCCAAAATGTTCCAGCCTTTCCTCTGCAACCATGCTCTAGTGGACTTGGAGGTATGCTTGGGATCATTGTCCTGTTGAAAGGTCCAACGTCTCCCAAGCCTCAGGTGTGTGACGGACTGCATCACGTTTCCATCCAATATCTCCTGGTACTGAAGAGAATTCATGGTACCTTGCACACGCTGAAGCTTCCCTGTACCTGCAGAAGCAAAACAGCCCCAAAGCATGATTGACCCTCCACCATGCTTCACAGTAGGCAAGGTGTTCTTTTCATCATAGGCCTTGTTCTTCCTCCTCCAAACATAGCGTTGATCCATGGGCCCAAACAGTTCTAATTTTGTTTCATCAGTCCACAGAACACTATCCCACAACTTTTGTGGTTTGTCCACATGGCTTTTGGCATACTGCAGTCGACTCTTCTTATTCTTTGGAGACAGCAAGGGGGTACGCCTGGGAGTTCTGGCACGGAGGCCTTCATTACGCAGTGTGCGTCTTATTGTCTGGGCTGAAACTTCTGTACCCACATCTGACAAATCTTTTCTCAGTTCCTCAGCAGTCACACGGGGACTTCTCTCCACTCTACGCTTCAGGTAGCGCACAGCAGTCGAAGTCAGCATCTTCTTTCTGCCACGACCAGGTAGCGTTTCAACAGTGCCCTTTGCCTTGAATTTGCGAATGATGCTTCCTAAGGTGTCTCTTGGTATGTTTAACATCTTTGCAATCTTCTTATAGCCATTGCCCTTCCTGTGAAGAGAAATCACCTCTTCTCTTGTCTTCCTGGACCATTCTCTTGCCTTCACCATGTTTGTAACCACACCAGTAAATGTCTAGAAGGAGCTGAGTATCACAGTCATTTTAAAGCTGCCTAATTGGTGCTTATTATGCTTGATTGCTGCTCGGTGACATCCACAGGTGTTTTCAATACCTGATGGAAAGCACCTGTATGAACCTCTGTTCTTCAGAGTGGTAGTCTTTAAGGGGTTGAATAATTGTGGCAATGAAGAAACCACATAAGAACCATTTACTACTGTATTACATAAACAATTGATGTCATTTTAGTTGCATTTGGGTAGTTACAACGTCCTTGTAGGATTTGATTCTGAATACAATTCCAAATGTACACTATAGTCCCTAAACCCCTTTACAGCATTGGGGGTTGAATAATTTTGGACACAACTGTAAATTACCCCCTGCGAAGAACAAGTAATACAGTCTTTAATGTTATTCCTCCCTGTTGATGTAGTAATAAATTCCTTAAGTTTCTTCGTATTAGATTTAGCATGCCTTCAGGCAACACATTTTACATCCATAAAAGCCAACTAGAGTGGGACAGATACTGATGGGGAGATTTAGTACACCCGGGGCCAACTTCTCTTAATGTTGAAGCTTTCTTATAAATAAACCTTGGATATGGAGGTAAAATGGACCCGAAACCTTATCTTTCGGAAAATTTTCCAATTCCTCTTAATAATCTTTTCAATAGCTTTGAACTGTACATTATAATCAATGTACCCCAAGGGAACGTATGGTACCCCAAACACCAGGTGGAAATGGATATGAGGGATAAAGAAAAGACAGAGAGGGAAGAGAGCAGGGAGAAGGTTACAAAAGAAGAAGGTTCAAATAGGTACTGGCAGGTGCCTGAGAAGTTGCAGTGACTGTTTTATTTTCATATGTTTTGGAGACCACACTGGACTGACTAAATCTAATGATGGGTCCGAGGTGGGTGGTTATGTGGGTGGAGTGGAAGGATTCCTTCTTGTAGGAATATGTACTATAGTTGAGATAGGTTGTAAACCCTCTTGGGTTTTGAGCAGCTTCCTTTTTGGTACAGCCTTAAGCTCCTGGTATCACAAAGAATTGCGAGTTTGGAAGTCAATTAGAACTCTACAGTAATAAATTCTTGAATCAACTTCCAAACGTGCAATTCTTTTGGATAACGGTGCTTCTCCTTTCCTCATTTCGTCCCAGTGTTTTATTTTCAAGAAGCATATAATCATATGAATGAAAGATGACCATTTCAAGCATCCCTTGCAATTGGCATAGTCTGTTCCAACCCATGTCAATGCCACTTTTGCTGGACAACTGGGTCTGCATATCACTGTGAAGAAAAATAGGAACTCAGGTACGTCAAGTTTTAGTAAATTAACTTTCATGTTACATTCCACGTGCATTTAAACAAGAAGTGTTCAGTGTTTTTCTAAGGCAGTCACAGCCTTAGTAGAAAGTCCAGTCACCTGCCAGCAATGACAGAGTGGGATATTTGCTCTCTGTGTGGAAGCAGTGGTCTCTCTGCAGATATCCGAATTCCCCAATACTGAGTCAGACCTATAGTTCTGCAATCAGCAAGCTCCTGCTCCCTTCTGATTGAAGAGCTCTGGCTCTGACTGAGCAAGCTGCTTGTTACACCACTGCAGAGAGACCACTGCTTCCAAACACAGAACACAGATCCTACTTCACAGCTGTTAGCACGGT
The DNA here is from genome assembly GCF_062004578.1 of Staurois parvus. Classification (NCBI taxonomy): domain Eukaryota; kingdom Metazoa; phylum Chordata; class Amphibia; order Anura; family Ranidae; genus Staurois; species Staurois parvus. The sequence goes on from NW_028317807.1 coordinate 13,251,088, forward strand.
ACAGGCTTTTCTACTCAGGCTGTAGCTGCTTTTAAAAAGAAAACAATCTGCATGACATGCTGTCATTGTATGTTAAGCCAGACTGCCTATTGGGTTGCTCACTTAAACCAACTTTAATGACAAATGCACACAGACCCAGAAGCAACTGGATTAAGTAGCCTGGATTTGCACAGTGCTGAAATGCAAAGAGCAGTAAGTTAAAAAAAATCTCATGGTTACATATTTCCTATTAACAGAATACTGCAATTTTTCATCAGTGAGTCACAGGCTCAAAAAATATTGAACACAATAGATCAGCATGACAACAAGTCTTTTTAAAAGGAGAAAGCAATGGCAGCCTACATATTTCTCAGCTCAGATTCCCTTTAATTTTTTATATATAGCAAAATTGGCAACATTTGTGATCTACTGTGCTTTATAACATGACTGTTTGTGTCCCTTGTCAAGCCTTGGTCTTAAATATTTATGATACTGTTTTGCTATGTGAGAGTAGTGAAAGTGCAGTAAATGTCAGTATTTAAAATGTACAGCATGAATAAAATATTGTAACCAACTTGTGTATTTTATCATAATATCTTCATATGTAGCTTGTTGTTTTGTTTTTTTTACCGAAAACACACTGAAACTGATACCAATTTTTAAAAAAGCCTGACCTTTGACCTTAACCCAAATACTAACCCCGGCACTGAACTAGATCAAATCTTGATTTAGGTATTTTTTTCTTTTTTTTTTTATATTAAATTTTTTAATATTTATTTGTTTATCTTTTTTACCAACAGTTTTTTTTCTCTATGCAAGGAGAGAGAGAGAGATACAATGTATCTCTCTCCTCCATTCAGAGAGAAAAAAAAATAAGAGGGGTGGGCTTCACAGTGACTGATCACTGTGGTAGCCAATCAGAGGCTATCCCAGTGATTATGTGACCCAGAATCAGGAGTCCCAGGTCCCGATCGTTAGAACGAGACTCGGGGCTCTCAGTGAAACCATGGTCTTTGTGCTTGGAGCGTGCTGTGCAGCATGCTCCCAGCACAAACACAGGTATGCAAATATGCTTCCCCACAGAAAAAAGTCCAGTAATGTGAGGCCGCATATTTGTGTGATGCTGGCAGCATGGGGTTAACTACCATCTATGCATCAAGGTTCTAGTAAATAAAACTTATTATTTTGTACAGTTGGCAATACATTCAAAATCTGTACTGGAAAATGACAGCTTGAATTTCAAAATTTGCTTGTGGTTGGTGATTATGGGACAATGGAGAAAGATTTTTCAAGCAACTTTCTGATAGAATCAGGCACAGATCAGATGTAAATTAAAGCATTTGTATAGGAATGACCCAAGTTTACCCCAAGACCTGCTTCTTCCTTTCTAGATGATGTACCAGTATTCATTTTATTTACTTATTTTTTACCTTATTACCTTACCTTACCTGCAGCAAGAAACATCTTTTACTACTCCATGCTCACTGCTCAATTCCCAATGACAGAGACAAATCCCCAGAACTACATCTCCCAACAGTACTTTCTCTATGCACAGTGGGGTTGATTTACTAAAGGCAAATAGACTTGCACTTTGCAGGGGATTGTTTCCTTAGTGAATGACATGAAATTTTGCTGACTTCCATCATCCAATTATGGGTAAACATTTTTATGTGATCTTTGCAAAGTCAAATGAACGCAATAACAATGTGAAAATTTCCTTGCCAAGTGAACAGCCTATTTAGACCACCCAAAAAGGGGAAGTTCAACTTTAGACACTGGTTCCCCACTACCCATGACAAATTGGCAGCTTTGGGGAGCAGGGGTGGAGGGATCAGGTACCCGATTTTGACATGTACCCACTCCCACGTCCACTCTGACTGCCTAGACGATTGGGAGTGGAAGTGTTCCTCCCCCCTACAGTCTTCTGGGACACGTGGCAGATTCCAGAAGACTGTGGGACCATTCACAATGCACAGTGCTGCTCGCAAGTCACAAGCTGTCACAGCCGGGTGCCCACACTTAAGATGCTGGCACAGGGGACAGAGGATGGCCAGTGAATCTGGCTGTGGTGAGCACACTGCTGGATCCTGGGACAGGTGAGTGGCTGTTTTATTCTAAAAGTCAGCAGCTACAGTTTTTGTAGCTGCTGGCTTTTATTTTTTTTTCAGAACAAACTGGAGAGCTGCTTTAACTTTAAAGCAGTAGTTAAGTCTTAATGTTCTGGCCCCCCCTGCAAGCTAATGACATAATGTGCTAGTATGCATAACATACTAGCACAATATGATAGACTCACCTGTAAAAAGAATGCCCTTAAGCCTCACTCTGTCTCCGCTGCCAAGGCTTCCATTTTCACCCAGTCTTCCTCCCAGGTTTGTGGTCGCCAGTCATTTGAATGGCTGAGCCATGATGACATCACTCTTGTGCATGTGCACAGCAGTCAAAGTGACGATACAACACTCTGGATTGATGGCACATTCAGTGATGTCACTGGCTTAACAAATATCTCCTAAACGGTGCATGTTTAGGAGATATTCATTGTACCTACAGGTAAGCTTTATTATAATCTGTAGGCAAAAGTGACCAAGCAGAGTTTACTACCACTTTGACAAATCAACCCCGTTGTGCGGGCAGAAACTTGGGTGTTGCATCAGCAGTAATGTTTGGCTTGAAAGTAACTCAATGCATGCACGTGGAATGGGACCGAGGGCAGTGGGGACAGGTGGGGTTCTTTAGTCCAGCAGGTAAGGCTGACAACGCTGTTGGGGATTTTAGAACGGCAGAAGCAGAAAATTAGTAGCGCACTAGATTTTTGGCAGCTCAACAGTTGAAGTGATACTAAAGATAATTTTAGTTTTAACTGCTTGCCGACTTCCTCACTTATGAGTATGGCGGCAGAGCAGCTTGCCTGTGCTAGATCATATCTAATACATGATCCAGCTCTACTGGGTAGGGGGTGTGCACCCGTGACCCCGGCTGTGCTGTGATTAGTAAGCACAAGCCAACCAGAGGGTCCTGGCCAATGATTGACAGCCGGAACCCACTGATTGGCGAAGAGGATGACAGAGCAGGGCTCTCTGATTGTAAACAACACAGAGCTCTGTTCTGACAGCGGGGATGAGCCATTTTTTGTTTCCCTGCAATAAAGGGAATAAAGACTGGCACACCCCTTAGTAAAAAACAGCACACAGCAAATACACCAAACACAGTTAGGCACACAGTTCACCCTTTGATTGTCCCTAGATTGTCCCTAGATGTCCCAGCTAGTGTCATTAGTACAGTGTCAGTGTATATTATTAGCACTGATCACTGTATCAATGTCACTGGTTCCCTAAAAGTGTCAGAAGTGTCAGATTGCCTGCCATACTTTCACAGTCCTGATATAAGTCACTGATCACTGTCGTTACTAGTATAAAAAAAAATTACAGTATATATATCATAGTTTGTAGACGCTATAACATTCATACAAACTAATCAATATACACGTATTGGGATTTATTTTACCAAAAATATAAAGCAGAATACATTTTGGGCCTAAATATATGCAGAAATTAGATTTCTTAAATTTTTTGTTGGATATGTTTTGTTTTATGTCTGTTTATATAGTAAAAAATAAAAATAAAACACAGTGGCGATAAAATACCACCAAACGAAAGCTCTATTTATGTGAAACAAATGATCTAAATTTCATTTGGGTACTGTGTTGCATGACCAAACAATTGTCAGTTAAAGTAACGCAGTTCCAAGTAGCAAAATATGGCCTGGTCAGGAAGGAGGTACAAGCTACCGGAGAGCAAGTGGTTTATTAAAATATCAAACATGTTATACTCTTGTACAGATCGGGCCCTGATCCTTCTCTTCTCGGGTCCCCCGCCGGCGATCATGGCTCATCTTTTTCTTTGTGTGCCCACATACAAGCTGCTTGCTATGGGGGCACTCAGTGTGTGCTGGCTTCCGAGCTGTGTGTACCTATGGAGCCACGCATTTGATATCTACAAGAAAGGGAAAATTATCAGCGTTGTACAGTACAGATCACAGTCAAGATAGTAATTACTGAAGTGTATATGATGTGTAATGTATTGAACGTATTTCAGAAGCATTCATATAGCATTATAACTATAAATATGCATATAAATAACACATACAGTCAGGTCCATAAATATTGGGACATCAACACAATTCTAACATTTTTGGCTCTATACACCACCACAATGGATTTGAAATGAAACAAACAAGATGTGCTTTAACTGCAGACTGTCAGCTTTAATTTGAGGGTATTTACATCCAAATCAGGTGAACGGTGTAGGAAGTACAACAGTTTGCATATGTGCCTCCCACTTATTAAGGAACCAAAAGTAATGGGACAGAATAATAATCATAAAATCAAACTTTCACTTTTTAATACTTGGTTGCAAATCCTTTGCAGTCAATTACAGCCTGATGTCTGGAACGCATAGACATCACCAGACGCTGGGTTTCATCCCTGGTGATGCTCTGCCAGGCCTCTACTGCAACTGTCTTCAGTTCCTGCTTGTTCTTGGGGCATTTTCCCTTCAGTTTTGTCTTCAGCAAGTGAAATGCATGCTCAATCAGATTCAGGTCAGGTGATTGACTTGGCCATTGCATAATATTCCACTTCTTTCCCTTAAAAAACTCTTTGGTTGCTTTTGCAGTATGCTTTGGGTGATTGTCCATCTGCACTGTGAAGCGGCGTCCAATGAGTTCTGAAGCATTTGGCTGAATATGAGCAGATAATATTCCCGAAACACTTCAGAATTCATCCGGCTGCTTTTGTCAGCAGTCACATCATCAATAAATACAAGAGAAGCAGTTCCATTGGCAGCCATACATGCCCACGCCATGACACTACCACCACCATGATCACTGATGAGGTGGTATGCTTAGGATCATGAGCAGTTCCTTTCCTTCTCCATACTCTCTCTTCCCATCACTCTGGTACAAGTTGATCTTGGTCTCATCTGTCCATAGGATGTTGTTCCAGAACTTTGAAGGCTTTTTTAGATGTCGTTTGGCAAACTCTAATCTGGCCTTCCTGTTTTTGAGGCTCACCAATGGTTTACATCTTGTGGTGAACCTTCTGTATTCACTCTGGTGAAGTCTTCTCTTGATTATTGACTTTGACACACATACACCTACCTCCTGGAGAGTGTTCTTGATCTGGCCAACTGTTGTGAAGGGTGTTTTCTTCACCAGGGAAAGAATTCTTCGGTCATCCACCACAGTTGTTTTCCATGGTCTTCCGGGTCTTTTGGTGTTGCTGAGCTCACCGATGCGTTCCTTCTTTTTAAGAATGTTCCAAACAGTTGTTTTGGCCACGCCTAATGTTTTTGCTATCTCTCTGATGGGTTTGTTTTGTTTTTTCAGCCTAATGATGGCTTGCTTCACTGATAGTGACAGCTCTTTGGATCTCATCTTGAGAGTTGACAGCAACAGATTCCAAATGCAAATAGCACACTTGAAATGAACTCTGGACCTTGTATCTGCTCATTGTAATTGGGATAATGAGGAAATAACACACACCTGGCCATGGAACGGCTGAGAAGCCAATTGTCCCATTACTTTTGGTCCCTTAATAAGTGGGAGGCACATATGCAAACTGTTGTAATTCCTACACCGTTCCCCTGATTTGGATGTAAATACCCTCAAATTAAAGCTGACAGTCTGCAGATAAAGCACATCTTGTTTGTTTCATTTCAAATCCATTGTGGTGGTGTATAGAGCCAAAAATGTTAGAATTGTGTTGATGTCCCAATATTTATGGACCTGACTGTATAAGAATCTAATGAATTTAAAGAGATTCTAAAGGTTCATTTTTTTGTAAAATAACAAACATGTTATACAGTACTTACCTGTTGTATGCAGGTTTGGTGTCGGCCTCCTTGCAGAGCTTTGCTATTTTTCTTAGATTTCACTTATTTACAGTTTCTACACCCTGCCATTGCTATATCCTATTGAATCTCTTCTTCTCACTGCGGTTTAAAGTGATTGTAAACCCTCACATATACCCAGTGAAGTGACATGTTTCTTTCTCTTTGTATCACCTGAGGCCAAAGTTGTACCTGTCTTATCTGCAGTCTTCTCTTCTCCACATCCATTCAAAGAGCTGATTTTTTAAAGCACGTCTGAGAGTTAAGAAATATGGGAGAGCTGAAGTTACAATTTGCAGAGCTCAGTGGGAGGAGCTCTGAGGGCTAATGGGAGGGAAGAAACACCCCACCATTCCCATTCACAAAGCTCACAGGAATAGAGCTGATGCTGTCAATCTGCTAGTGGTCCTTCCCCGTCACCATTTTTCTCTTGGTGTCAGGAAAACTTGTCAGAAGTGGTTCATGCTGACAGCAGAGGAACGAATAAGCAGACAGAAATGACATTTAACCTCCCTGACGGTATTCCCAAGTGTAGCTCGAGGTAAAGTTTCAGTAGCAAAAGCGGTAACCCCGAGCTACACTAGGGCTTACCATGCGGCACTGCTGCGGCATCTGTTCACTTACCTTGTCCTGCGCTCCCTCAGTGTCACTCCTGCAGTGTCCCCGGCAATGTAATCTGGCGGATGCCGGCATCTGTCATCTGGGTTCCGTCCCCTGCGAGTGTCGGGACATACGGGGGACGGAACGGCGGGAAATTTGAAAATGACAAAAAGTGACATTCACTAAATACACTAAAATCACATAGTAACACATTACTGTATCAATTCATTTCACATACATTTTGTCCCTAGTGCTAGAGAACAGCGATAGTAAATCAGAACCACTTGCAAAATAGAGTGATATTGATTCATGGGGAAATTCGTCATCAGACACTGAAAACGATTTTGCTCAGTGATGTGCGAACTTGGCGCTATATTTCAAATTTCAGTGTTTTTGGTTTGACTATATTATTGAATTAAAGTTATTATTATTACATTATTATTTTTTATGATTATTTATTAAATTATAATTTATGATTTCGTGTTTCAAATGTTATCATACCCAGGATGTTTACTAGACTCTTGTTCGGACAGATTTCAGTGAGTTATTCCTAAAAATTACAGGCCTACAATTAAAAAAATACATATTTTCATGCAAAAAAATGTACCGCTTTGAGCACAGAAATATGGACATAATCAGACCTCTAGGGAGGTTAATGTATTTTTTTTTTTGAACAATCTTTATTCAGAGGTTTTACATACAGATAGAGATGTTTCCCAGACGAGCTCAGAGTGCAGGATAATCCTAGTCCACTGCAATATGACATACTAGACAAAACAATTATCTTTCCTGAGCAATGAATGTAAGAGTTATCTGTCAAGTCAGGGGTATACACCCTATCTTTAACACCAAAAAAGCTACATTCTCAAAAGAAACAAGTGAGAAAAAGGGGTATGGAAAAAAAGGGGGTGAAGGGAGGGAAAGGCTCACTCCCCCAAGTCCATGATATTCTCTCGAACAGATAAAAAGGGTCCAATAGAACCACCTACGACTGAATGTCTCCTCCTTGCTGGGAAGTGAAGCCATGATACTTTCCATTGAGTAAATGTCATCAATTTTATTCAACCATATAGAGAGAAATGGACAAGTCTCTTGTTTCCAGAGAGATACTTATCAGGTGCACCAAAATGGAATTTCTATAGCGTTCCTAAAAAGGTTGGGGTAGTAGTGCATCAGATACCTGGCTGGATCATCTCCCAGTTCAAAATCTATCAGACATTTAATAATTTCCAACCTGGGTCCAAAACTAGGTCAGCTTTCTACAAGACCAGAAAATATAGAGGATAATGCCATCTTCTTCCTTGCAATGCCACCAGGAGTTTGTCACATCTGGGTAGAGATTTTGCTGTAGGACCAGAACCCTATACCAATGGGTGAGCATTTTGTAGCCCAGCTCCTGATATTTGCTTGTGACAGAAGAATGATGGGTGAAGTAAATGATGTGGTCCTGTTCAGGTGAAAACTCCTTACCCAAATCTCTCTCCTATTTAAGCAGGTACAGAGGAATGAACACTTAGTGTTCTTAATAGAGATAGAATAGAGAATAGAGAGAGAGTACACACTATAGAGGGATATGGTTTGTTCATATTTCAGTTTTTTTCAATGGGGTCATTTTCATCCATTTGAATGATTGGAGCTGGCCCTTTGAGCCCTCTGAGCCTGCTTTAATTTATTAATTACAATCTTACCAAATTACTGAAAGATTTCATAGCTGGTTCTATGATGGCTCCTATCTCCTTTGCATACCACATTATAAATGTTTTACTTCAAATACATAGCCATTGCTACTTACAGTACCCTCAATAAAGGAAAGTTGAACATGTATCCCTAGGACTTTGCATCCAAGTCCTCCACCGACTTTGCATAATAATCCTAGCTGTTATGAACAACAAAAAATACTCTCATTGGCAAATATGTGGAAATAAACCCTCTTTCTTAAAATGTAAAATCCATTTAAAACCTGTGAATTGTTAGAGTCAGAACCTAATTGGCTCCCATGGGTTACTGCGCACATATGGAATTTTGACCAATCTATAATTGTTTAATGTAGTTCTTTATGGGTGTCTCCTTTCTTTTTTGGGTGTTTTGTATTCATATCATGCCTTCTAGACCACATTCATTTAAAAACATTATTTCTAATAATTTAAATTATCTCTAATTTTTCTATCTCATCATTCTATCTTTATCTCATATTTTGTTGCCTTGTTTTCAAATAGCAGTGGAATGCCAGTACTGCCTTTAGAGTGGAGTTTGATGTCCATTATTAATAGTTAATTAAGAGAAAAAAATTCTTGACCGAATATGATGGACATTTCTTTTTTTATGCAAAGTAAATTTCCTGTGGGAATATCCTTTACCTGTAACGGATATGATTTATGTTGAAATGTTAATATGCTAGATAATGTTATTCTAATTCAAATGCAAATGTGTTTACTGGCTTAATGCGTTTCCATGAAATAGCTGAATGCCAAATTAATAGAATAGTTAAACCTTATAATTATAATTGAAGTCTTCAAATGCACAGTGGTTTGATAAATACAGCACATTTGATATTTTATTTCAGTATTTCTGCCACAGTCTGTATGTTATATAAGTATATTTCCTGGGGTGGCCTCTCATGCCGCTCAAGGGAATTATTTTTATACCACTGCACCGTGGGCACCACTTAAAATACTATGGAGATTTGTGTTCATTAATAAAATACTCTTGTTTTAACAACAACATACAAAACAAAGTGATTCAGTTTCTTGGCTATAAAAATGACAATAATTAAGACCAATACCTTTTATACAATATAGGGGAGGATTAAGTGTCCCTGCACATATATACAGTAACTATATTCCTATTTTCAGATAATGAGTGTATAAACACAATATTAAAGCTTTGGGTTAATCAAAAGCAGAATCAGGCTCCCTTGGTCTAAAAGATGTTATATGGCACCATTCAAAACCAAGTAGAAGACAAATTACTATTTTTTATCCTATCAGTTCTAATTTAACCACTTCAACGCCACTATTCATTTAAGAATGGCAGAGGGCTGGAAATGTATTCCTGCAATGCCATTTATGAATGGAAAATATCTTTGGGTGTCCAGTATGCTTGTGAATGACTGTTATCTGAACTTTCATTAGACAACTCAGATCAAGACACAATGTACAGAGCCAATTGCAGTTGCTCTGTACCCTGTGATTGCTGTGATGACCAATCACAGTGATCATAAAAATAAACACTATATTGTTTACATCTAAGAGCCCTCCCCTTCTTGTCACTAAGGAAGGACTATCTGATAAATGAATGAATCATTTATTAGCAGCAGAACAGAGTCAGCAACAGATTCAGGCATACAGGTTTTATTACTGGGATTGTGGATCATTTTTAACCATTTCACTCCTCCTCTCCTGTATATCTCAGCTCCATCCTGTCTCTATTGACCTGTATATTAACACCTTCATCTCACTTAACCTGCATTTTTGTACATTAGTCCCCTCATCTCTGTCTTCCCACTTGTATGTGACCTGTACATTAACCCATTCGGCTTTTCTCTCTGTGTATGAGATGTGTCTAGTGCGCCATTACCAGGATGAATGGGTATATACAGGCTAGTACTGAAGTGGTAAAAAAAAAACTTGGAAACTGATTAACAGAAATAAATTATTGATTCCTCCATTGAATTTAATTTGACCATTTTATAATCTGTAATAACAGCAATCCATGAATATTAAATATACCACATGTGCTATCTGCTAATACCACAACCTGTTATACAACAAAGGCAAATATGATCACATTTATTATTATTTGATCCTAAAACTTTAGGTATTAAATCTAAAAACAAAAATATATTATGTTGCAGCTTACAAATCCTTAGAAGTGATGAAGGCATTAGTTTTCTTGTTTAGGTTTTTTAGGTTTTTTTCCCTTTTATTTTACCTGGTTATCCAGTCAGTAACACACTTCTTGTCTTAGGGCATCTTCATTCTGGAAGATGTATTAAAGCAGACGCCTTGGGCAGCAGGGGAATGTTAGACCAGGGGCGGACTGACAACTCATGGGGCCCCCGGGCAATAGGGGATCATGGGGCCCCTGTGTCCTTGCCCAAACTCAAAAAAGCCTATGAAAAAGGTACCAGGGGCATCTCATGGGGCCCGCTACTGACCCCGGGCCCTCGGGCAGTGCCCGAGTTTCCAAATGGTCAGTCCTCCCCTGTCTATAGCATATTTAATCTGACTTTTTAGATTAAAATTTTTTTTATCCTTTTGGGATAAAGGTTTTACACTTATGAATCAAAGTTGATCATTGTAAGCACCCCTGGCATTGGTAAATGGTTTGGCTCAAAACTCTGCCACTTTTGCTGGACAGCTTGGTCTATTAATGAAAGCTGAAAAACTAAAAGAATTACTGATTTACACTTGGTTTACTAGGTGAAAAAAAAAGCAACTTATTAATTTTTTGAGTTTGGAATTAATACCCTTTAAAGAAAGATGGAACAAAACATCTATGGATAATACTGTATATGTTCTTTTGTCATAAGTTTTATGACTACTGGAGCAAAGTGTTGTGACATATACAGTAATTGAGTTAATGTCATTGGAATTATCACTGAAGTAATTTGGTTGTACATTAAGTCCAGTTATATTTATCTTGAACAAAAAACGAAGACAATATCAAGTTGTCTAAAAATGATGTATTATGGACCTTCTTTCTGCAGCACAACATTTATCTCAGACAATACTGACAGCATAAAATTATCCAAAATAAGACCAAAAGTATTAAATTTGCTGAAGAGCACTAAAGGGCTTTGCATTGGAAAACAGAAATATTTTTATAAAATTATCATCATTGAATTATCTTTTGGGGAACACGTTTCTATAGGATTTTTATGTAAAACTAAGTATAATGTTCTGTATATGGTATTGTCTTCAACTGATTGATCATTTGATGTATACTATAAGCCAGATTAGTTTAATTATGTTGCATGTTGAATATGTTACAATAGTTCATTTTTTTACTTAAGCAATGCAAGATTTAGCCATTATTTTACTATCCAATTTTCCTTTTTAATGGTTATGTCATGTTAGTTTTTTCTACTGCTTTTTATGTTTGGGCTTTAACGCAGGGCAGATGCATATATGGGTCCATGGGGAATGGCTTTTCTGTGTTTTTCAGTAACTAAGATGTCCCTATCAGTTCGCCTCTTTGTCCAATTAAAGAATAATGCAAAATGATTTAAAAAAGATATAGACAGTATATAACAAAGAGGTTTGTATAGCAAATCACTAAGAAAAAAAAATAAAATAGTCTCTCAATGAATAAACTTTGTTTCATTTAGAGACAGGTTGACAGCTGGTAAGACGCATGGCATTTTACAATATATTATCCCTTGCATCTCCACCTGTTACAAAATGAAGGTAGAATGGGGGAGAGCTAGACATGGGCCATACGTTTGCTTATCCACAGCAATATTGGCTAATAATTACATTCTAACAACCTGCTTTCAACATGAATGAAACATAAGTGGATCTGTATTTCCATAGAAACCAATCAGATTTCAGCACTCTAGTCTAGGTAAGATAAAGTATGTGTTTAATGTATGTAATTAATCATGTATTTAATCATTTACACCAGTGGGCTCCAAACAAGTGTGCTTGTTGGCTTGCCTGGTATGGTATATTTTCAGATACTTACAGTGGCCCAGCTTGGTCTCACTAATGACAATTATGGTGCACTATTTTTCTCACTGTTGCCAACTATGGTGTGCTATTCCTCCCATTAATACAAACAACGGGGCTCCCACTGATATCCTAATCCTCTTCCCACTAACCACAAGCTCTAGGCCTTTTTTTTTTTTTTTGCTGTCACTGACCGTCAACCCTGCAGCATTTTTTTACTCACCTTGGGCACTATTCCTCCGAATGAAACCAATGATGCAGCATTAATAATCTTCACACTAACTTCTGGTGCTGGACCTTTTTCACTCCCACTGCTCACCAACCTTGGGGCTTTTTTTTACTCCCACTGACTAGCTAACCTGGAGCATTGGTTACTCCTGTGGACCACTGCATTGGGGGAGGTCCTACTTCTGGTTCCTTCTAACCAGAGGAATAGCAAGTGTATACTCCATACGTTTATGGTTTTAAACAATTTTATACTTAATGTAAGATTTTTTAACAGTATTGGTGTTTCTAATGTTATTCCTGAGAGTCCCAACAAATCCTGTTTTTTCTCTTTCTTATTTAAAATTTATGGCCTCTTCTATCCATCAGTCCAAAAAGGCAATGTATGTAATCCCTAACAATGTACCTACATTATATTCTCAGTTTTGGTTCTTTGAATACACAATTGAAAGTGTGTTTTTTTTTTGTTTTTTTTTATATCTGTTCGATATGTCAAAAACTGTTGATTCTACCAGAAATCTAGTGAGCTGATGAGAAGCTTAAGTAAAGGAAAAAGGCTTATAGACTGGGGAACTGCACTATATTACATTTTTGTTCTTTGTTTAGGTATACCTTAAATCTGGTGGTAAGAAACTCTGAGTTTTATTTGCTTTTTTGTTTGGGAGATTCCCTGTATTTCCTGTGCTAATGACACCCTGTCACACTTTACATGCCTGGTCCCTCTGAGACAGGAAGTGAGGGATATTTAGGTTGCAATTGGGATTTCATGGTGGATTTTTAATCTTACCTTGTTTGCTATTGTTCATATGTTGATAAAGTTTTTCAATACATTGCTTACTGGTTGTTTTTAATCCATATTTTTTAGATCTATCTGTTTGCCACAAACTTTTTCATAAAGAGAGTTTCCACCTTTCAAGTGCCATCACCACTCCAGTGTGTTAGAGATTTGTGTGGCACCTTGAGCCATGATATTTCACAGAAAATGTAAATATATACAGACTTTTAGCAGCTGAAAAATGGAACATCACACCCTAACATGAATTAAAATTCTTGCAATGTATAAGTGATCTGTTTCTTAAAATAAATGTGCTTTTGACGGCTTTTAAGCAGAAAAGATTTTTCAGGGCAGATCTCATGTTTGCTAAATAATATTTTATTTCACCAAAATGTGTAGCTCTTTCTCTTTTAAATAATTTAATTTTCCTCCTTGAAATAAATCGTATCTGAGGCTATAAAGAAACAAGAAAATAAGACTATAAAAATTTTACATTTTGGATAAAGCACCCATTCTAAGATTATTGGCATAACGGTATGAAATGACAGAAAAAAATCATTTATATATTCATTTGTATCTGAGGATCATTTATTGAACATAGCCATTGTTGAAATTCTGTAATTTCTAACAAAGTAAAATCAATACAGACTTTTTACTATTATACTTAATGGATTTGTCTGGTCCATTGCTACCGTGAGGTTTAGTAAGAATATTTTTTCTGAAGGCTCCTTCTTTGGAACAGCTTGAAATATGATTCTCACCTTACCTCCGCCAGCTGCCTCCTTGATCTGCCTGCTTATGTACTCGGAGCAAAAAAGTGCAGTAGCTGAACTCTAGTATGTGCAGGAGCAGGTAATAAATTATAGTAAAAGAAGAATGGGGCTTATCAACAGGGACACGGCTTAGTTATATTAAAAAAATAAAACTCCCTCATGTATCATGAGAGTAAAACACTTTAAACATTATGCTAGTTTTCAGTGCATGGGATTTGTCATGGGAAAAAGTCCAACTGAAGTCACAGAAACAGGTATGCAGTGAGAAAAATATTGTAATAAAGTTCTCCATTTTCATAGTCTTAACTTTTCTGTTAAAGCAGTCCTGTAATGACTGTAGCCAAATGTAGCCACACCTCAGGCCTGTGTTCACAGTCTTTTGTTTGCTTTAAGCAGGTTTTGCAGAGTGGGCTACTGATGTTGGCTTATTTGAGGAGGACCAGTGGGAGGAGGTGATACAGGCAGTCCAGGAAAGCTCTCTTAATTTTTCTCAGAGATTTAAGTAACTCTAAATTCTATATGCTGTATATAGAAAAAATATATAGGGTATATTACACACCTTGCATGCTCTTTAAGATGGGCATCCTTGGTGATGTAGTAAATGCTGAAGGGATCAATACACAACAAACCAGTGCTGCGCTTCACTTTAAAGTAAACCCAAATTTAACATTAGTGTGCAATTATATATATATATATATATATATATTTATATATATATATATATATATATATGGATATAAAAATATCACAGACGGAACCAACAACCAAACTCCACTGAATAATAATTCAGTCCATAAATAGTCCCATGCCAACTTGTGCACTTCTCCAAATATGAATATAACTTCAATAAAATTCCTTTGCTCCTTTCATCACCGCTTTGTGCCAAAATAATAATTATTGTGCAGTGAGATTCCTCCACCAGATATGCTCTCACCTGGTGTATATGACCAAACCGCTAAGTGAGGTCATATATCCCTTGTGTCCCTCATATAGGACTCATGTATGTATTCTCAGCCGGATCAGATGAATCCTCACTCCTCTGTCACTCCTGCTTCTCCTATTGGTCCTTCTCAGCCACATAAGAATAGAGAGAAAGCACCAAACATAGTGCTTTATTTTTATAAATATTTATTCACCATAAAAAACAGCTTACAGTATTGCACTCACATTTATAAGGTGCCCACACTGTTCCACACAGATGAGTACTGATTTGTATTGATTGATTCCATATATATCAAGCTTATAGTTACCGCATCTCTAAAACCTTGAGCGTTGTGATGTCAAGCCCCTCCCTTACATGTTACGCCACAGGGTCACGTGGCTTCATCAGGGAGAAAAGATTGGGCGGCATGGCATTCTTGGATATATACACATAGGCAATGCGGGTCTATATTATATAGCTGAGGAGGACCAATAGGAGAAGGTGGAGTGACAGAGAAGTGAAGATTCATCTGATCCAGCTGGGATTGCATATATGAGTCCTATAAGAAGGACACAAGCAATATATGGCCTCACTTAGCGTTTTGGTTATATAGCACATCTGTTGGAGGGATCTCACTGCACATCAATTATTATTTGGCACAAAGCGGTGATGAAAGGCGCAAAGGAATTTTATTGAAGTTATATTCATATATGGAGAAGTGCACAAGTTGGCATGGGACTATTTATGGACGGAATTATTATTCGGTGGAGTTTGTTTGTCATTTCCATCTGTGATATTTTTATATAAGTATATACATTCTTCATATATATAATTGTTAGCACACTGATGTTAAATATGGGTTTACGTTAAAGTGGTTTGATCTATATTGATGTAACTAGAGGATCCTGGAGCTTTGATTAATTTAGTATGGCACTTCCTCAAGCTACATATCTACTGGGCAGGGGTCATCCAAACTCTGAACTCATCTGAACTCTGAACTTAAGTATTTCAAGCAGCATCACCCAAACAGTATATTTTGGGTATCTTAGACTCATTCAGGGGCGGACTGACCATTTGGAAATGTGGGCACTGCCCGAGGGCCCGGGGTCAGTAGGGGGCCCCATTAGATGTCCCTGGTACCTTTTTCATAGGCTTTTTTGAGTTTGGGCAAGGACACAGAGGCCCCGTGATCCCCTATTGCCCGGGGGCCCCATGAGTTGTCAGTCCGCCCCTGGCAAGAAGTGAAGGGAAATCTCCCCATTACAACTCATGGACTCATTACAACTACAAATATTTACCAGGGAAGCAATTTCCTTCCTGAATGCTGCTTCAAGACTCATCTGCCTTACCAACCTTTCAGTGTCTGCCACCCCTCTTTGTCTGCCCCTTCACTGGCTCCCACTCACCCAACAAATAAAATTCAAGATACTTACAACAAGTTATAAAGCCCTCCACAACTCAGCCCCTAGTTACATTACTAACTTGGTCTCAAAATATCAACCAAACTGTTCTCTTCATTCCTCCCAAGATCTCTTGCTCTCTAGTTCCCTTATTACCTCCTCCCATGCTTGCCTTCAGGATTTATCCAGAGGCACTCCCTTCTCCAATCTGCCCGACTATCTACATCTCTGTCCACTTTTAGACGATCCCTGAAAATTCATCTCTTCAGAGAGTCCTATCCCCCACCTATCAACTGTACATGTATTTTGTCTATCAGCCAATCCTCCACAGTTATTTTTTTTTATTAATTATATTTTTATTACTTTTCCATTATAAATACAACACATTTTCAAAACATTCCAAACCCTTTTTCAATAACATATTTTACATTTTTCCTTCTCCACCCACGCACCCGTCACCTCCTCATATTTCTTTTTCCTATATCTTTCTTATCTGTTCCATTATTTACTCCTACTATATTACTTCTTCACTCCCTTCTCCTTCTCTACCTTCCGGCTACAATAAGGGTGCTTGTTTCTTTCCTTATCAATCCCTTTTTTTACACACTAATTAGTTCCCAATATCTCTTAGAGGTTTTAAAGTCCTCCTATTTGCCCCAGATTTTCTTAAATTTTTAAATTTTATCCTCTTCAGTATGATATAATTCCTCCATCCTGTATATACTCCACTCTAATTTTCCAATCTTTTAATTTTGGGGTTTCCTGTGTCTGCCAGAATCTAGGGATTAGTCCCTTCAGAGAGTCCTATCCCCCACCTAACAACTGTACATGTATTTTGTCCATCAGCCCATCCTCCACAGTTACTACCTTTTTGTATCTCTCGACCCTCCCTCTTAGATTGTAAGCTCTAACGAGTAGGGCCCTCTGAATCCTCCTTTATTAATTTGTATTGTAAGTGAACTGTCTGCCCTTATGTTGTAAAGTGCTGCATAAACTGTTGGTGCTATATAAATCCTGTATAATAATAATAATTTTGAGGGCTCTGTTCCAAGCCCGTATACTGTTCCTATCTACAGATCCACACACACTTAATGAATAGGTTATATAGGAGACACACTTCTCCTGGAAAAATATATTTATCAGCATAGAGGTTGTCTGGATAAATTTGAAAAAAATATGGCCCCCATGGCTTGATACCCCAGGTGTCAGGATTCTGCAATTGACCTGACTGTGTTTTATTTGCGCACTGCCATTTAAGCTAACAGTGTTTGTACTTAACTCCATGTTTATGAAGATGTCTCCAAGATATCAGTATTGTATTTTCATTTTATGGTATCATTCTATAGCTTCAATAAACATTCTCCTTGATTAAAAAACAAAACAAAAAAAGATTTTGCAAAATTATACAAGTATTGGAAGTGCACAACTAACCTGAGTCAGGTCAAATGCAGGCTAGAAGGAGGAGTGGGTTTGGAGCCAGGTGGAAAGGAGTGATTATAACCAGAGCTTTGGAGTGTTAATTAGGCTGATATTGACCTCCTATAACCTAGAGGTCCAACATCGCTGGTGAGATTTATATGACACTGGTTGTCTGAAGTGGTATACAGCACTGATTAAGGAGGAGATTGCATTAGATTTACATACGATTTGGATCTGATTGTGTATGGCAACATGACTGCACGTTGAAGATTGGAGTGTGTTTTGCACTGAAGCATTTTGGACTTTTTATTTGTGAATATCACAGACTGTATAAGTACACAGGGATACATGTTTTAAGAGTATCCATATGATTATGGGGAGTTTTTGAGAAACTCTTTACATTTTTTTAAATGCTATTGCAGTTGATCTGTATATTTTGTATGGTATGATATGCCACATTTTTTTCCACATATAATTGTTATATATGGTTTAGTATCTAATTTCTAGCAGATAAGCGTTGCACATCATTTTATTTTGTTATTTTTTTAATTTTGTGGAGTGAATGTTTTTACCTACTGTCATAAGAGTAGTTTAGTGTCGCCATTGTGACCCCATACTACTCTGGGAGAGGTAATGTTTTTGCGTACTGTCATAAGAGTAGTTTAGTGTCGTCGTAGTGACACCATACTACTCTGGGAAAGGTAATGTTTTTGCGTACTGTCATAAGAGTAGTTTAGTGTTGTCGTAGTGACACCATACTACTCTGGGGGGTAATGTTTTTACCTACTGTCATAAGAGTAATTTAGTGTCACTGTAATGACACCATACTACCCTGGAAGGGGTAATGTTTTTACCTATTGTCATAAGAGTAGTTTAGTGTTGCCGTAGTGACATTATACTACTCTGGGAGAGGTAATGTTTTTGCGTACTGTCATAAGAGTAGTTTAGTGTCGTCGTAGTGACACCATACTACCCTAGGAGAGGTAATGTTTTTGCGTACTGTCATAAGAGTAGTTTAGTGTCGTCGTAGTGACACCATACTACTCTAGGAGAGGTAATGTTTTTGCGTACTGTCATAAGAGTAGTTTAGTGTCGTCGTAGTGACACCATACTACTCTGGGGAGGTAATGATTTTACCTACTGTCATAAGAGTAGTTTAATATTGCCGTAGTTACACTATACTACTCTGGAAGGGGTAATGTTTTTACCTATTGTCATAAGAGTAGTTTAGTGTCGCCGTAGTGGCAACATACTGCTCTGGGAGGGGGTAATGTTTTTACCTACTGTCATAAGAGTAGTTTAGTGTCGCCGTAGTGACACCATACTACTCTGGGAGGGGTAATGTTTTTACCTGCTGTCATAAGAGTAGTTTAGTGTCGCCGTAGTGACACCATACTACTCTGGGAAAGGTAATGTTTTTGCGTACTGTCATAAGAGTAGTTTAGTGTTTTCGTAGTGACACCATACTACTCTGGGGGGTAATGTTTTTACCTACTGTCATAAGAGTAATTTAGTGTCACTGTAATGACACCATACTACCCTGGGAGGGGTAATGTTTTTACGTACTGTCATAAGAGTAGTTTAGTGTTGCCGTAGTGACACCATACTACTCTGGGAGAGGTAATGTTTTTGCATACTGTCATAAGAGTAGTTTAGTGTTGCCGTAGTGACACTATACTACTCTGGGAGAGGTAATGTTTTTGCGTACTGTCATAAGAGTAGTTTAGTGTCGTCGTAGTGACACCATACTACTCTTGGAGGGGTAATGTTTTTACCTACTGTCATAAGAGTAGTTTAGTGTAGCCGTAGTGACACCATACTACTCTGGGAGGGGTAATGTTTTTACCTACTGTCATAAGAGTAGTTTAGTGTCGCTGTAGTGACACCATACTACTCTGGGAGGGGTAATGTTTTTACCTACTGTCATAAGAGTAGTTTAGTGTCGCCGTAGTGACACCATACTACTCTGGGAGGGGTAATGTTTTTGCCTACTGTCATAAGAGTAGTTTAGTATTGCCGTAGTTACACTATACTACTCTGGGAGGGTTCTGTTGTATCTGAAGACCCAAAGCTGATTACTTTTGCAACACCCAAAAATCAGAAGCCGGCAAAGGACAGGCACACCTGCGGTGAAGATTTTTTCTTTATCCAGCTGCCTTCACAATGTGGATTATACTTCATTAAAGGTAAATATGTGAGTAAAACTGTAAGGATTTTTTTTGTAGCTAAACTTCAACGTTAAAGTTCTGGGTACCAATGTTGTTGCCTTTGCTAAGTTAGATGCAACTCATCTATTCAGGGATGCTTCATATGGTGCATATACAGCTATTTGACACTGACTTCATGGAGACCCTATATTTCTACAGGCCTACAGGAAAATGAGTTCTCCATTTATATCTGTGGTTATAAAAACACACATGCAGGATACAGGGATCTGGAAATTAGTTGAACTGAGATCAGTATTATTATTTATTGGGGTGATTTTGAAGTTAAGAGGGAGCATATGGGGTACAAAAGCTCACTATGCTTTAAAAACAAAACTTGTAGATATCAGTTTCAGTACTAAAAACAGCCAGAAGTAATACACTCCAGGTGCAGCATAAATAAATCCGATTGAGAGCAAAGTTGTCATATATTTACATACTTTTATCAATGACACTAATAATAGATGACATTGCCTGTCACATTGGCCTAAGCAGCTCTTTTCACATCCATAAAATACGCTTATAGCCATGCTACTTATTTGTAATGTTACCCTTTGTACAAGTGTGCAGTGTCTGAAGTCTTTACTGAATCTTTTCTATTACTCTGAAAATTTTAGAAGCAGTATTTAGGCAGATATTATAAACAGCTTTGTAATCCTGCTATGGTTTTATAACCTTTTCTTCACTGCACTTGTTCTTGTGTTTATCTTTACCCCTCTCTTTCTTTGTTTAGTACGTTTTGATAGCTGCACCAAAATGCACTTTTAATAGAAGGAGAGAAAAGCATCAACTGCCCACAGCAACCAGCCAGATGTCTACTTTCATCTGTTTATATGTTGTATTTAGTCTGTATGCTTTTATATAATTTATGAGTATTGCACAAAAGCTCACAATCCATTAAATAGCTTTACTGGACTATGCAATTCAAAGCAAAACCTGCAGAATAGCTGCAGAATAGAACAAGTCATGAATAATGAATGTGGACAAGGAATAAATTGTGAACATTCATTATGCTGGCTGATATTTACAGATATGCCATTCTGTGACTTGCCACCCCACTTAATGTAGCTGCTTGTGTTTCAAGAAAAAAAATCATAAACTGGCAAACATCTGTAGAGGCCTTCAGCTATCATGCTCCAGAAAAGGATAGATCAGACCTATTCCTTTAAAGTGTACTTTCATCTTGCGGCCGAATTTGAGAAACCTCCACTGTATGTTTGTTATGTATTCCCATTTACACAGCATGCCTAAAAATAATAATAACGGTTTATATTTCTCACCTTTCCAGTTGCTTCTTTTGAGCAGGAATATACACAAAACTCTATAGGCAGCTTCTATGTTTCAGAATAACCTGCAATGTGCTAACTTAGGGACTGATTGGATTAAACGTATACCACTGAAGCTTTGATATTGTTAACCCTTTGTTAGGACAGAAAGTGTGCACATCTGGTTTACAGCTGATAATGAAGGTCTGCCAGCACAGTACAAACAAGGTTAATAATGGTAAACATAACTTCACAACCCTTCTTAACATTACATAGAAGGGGAAGTTAAAGAGGTTCTTCAGCCTCCTGTGTAAAAATTCAAATTTGGCAGTTACAAAAACTGTAACTGCTGACTTTTAATAAACAGCCATTCACCTGTCCAGGGATCAAGCGCCATCCTCACCCAAGCCGTTTTTTTCACCGGCCTTTGGTCCCCGGCATTAGCATCTTAACTTTGGGCAGGTTGCTGTGACTGCTTGTGACTTTACAGCCAGCTGCCCAGTGCCCTTGTGCGAGCTGTACTTTGCTTTTCTTTGCACTCGCGATCAGCAGATTGCAGGTGCCATGTAGGACTCCTGCCGACCTGTCAGTGCATCTGTGTGCTGTACCTCATAAGGGCAGGCAGATACACGATGAAGAGACAATGAACTACCACAGTACTTAACAGCGCCATGGTAGTTCATTGAGAATTACAATCCGACAGCCACAAAGGATGTTGGTACTTGTCGTTTCCGATTCACAGAACTCTGTGAATGCATTTTTTTTTTAAATACTGACAGCTAGGGGGGAGAAAAGATCCCCTGCTAGCTGTCAGTAGATGCAGCCGGCCTATTGTAGAATGATGGCCTGGCGGGACCACTCTCATTCTGGGAGAACGTCATATGACGTCCTCCCATTCTTGGCACACAGTGTGGCGATCCATGGTGTGCTGTGTCCCTCGGACACAGCGCATCACCGATCTGGGTAAAAAGCCAATCACATTGGCTCTTTGCCATGTGATCAGCTGTGTCCAATCACAGCTGCTCACATGTACACAAATGCCGGTTATTGGCATTTCCTTTCCTCAGCGCTGTCACAGTGCTGAGCCAAGGAAAGCTGATAACCGGCTTTCTTGTGACAGGGGACATTTACACTAATTATCAGGGCACTGATCATCAGTGCCCTGATTATCAGTGCAGCCCCCTCAGTGCAGCATATCAGTGCTCATCAATGCAGCATATCAGTGCCCATCAGTGTTGCCTCATCAGCGCAGCCCCCTCAGTGTAGCATATCAGTACCCATCAGTGCAGCCCCCTCAGTGCAGTACATCAGTACCCATCAGTGCAGCCCCCTCAGTGCAGCACATCAGTGCCCATCAGTGCAGCATATCAGTGCTCTTCCCATCAGTGCAGCCTCATAAGTGCCTCTTCATCAGTGCCCATCAGTGTCACCTCATCAGTAGCTATCAGTGCAGCCTCATCAGCAGACATCAGTGAAGAAGAAAACTTGGAGAAGAAACAAAGAAAACGTTTTTTTTAAGTAAAAAAATGTTGTTTAACAAAAAATTAAAAAAATAGTGGTGATTAAATACCATCAAAAGAAAGCTCTATCTGATTAAAAAAAATTATAAAAATGTAGTTTGGGTACAGTGTTGCATGACCATGCAATTGTCATTCACAGAGTGACAGCACTAAAAGCTGACAAATTGCCTGGGCAGGAACAGTGTGAAAGTGCCCGGTATTGAAGTGGTTAAAGTTATGTTTGGAATGGGAAAATGGAAGAAATATAAAGTAGGTGTTATTGGATTCAACTGAAAATAATTGTCGCTGTTTTGAAAATAAGGATGTTTACCCTGGTGTGTTAATGTTTTGTCAACTGATCCTAATTTTGTCCTGATAAGTAATATCTTTATGCAGTTAACGTGATATCAAACATTAAGTTTATTAAGCACTTTCAGCAAATGATTTAATCACTTACTGAGTATGAAGCTTCTTTCTCTTTTAACAGCTTCCCGACCGCCCTATAGCAGATGTACTGCTACTGGGTGGCACGGGTGCGCAAAATCACATATATATATATATATATATATATATATGTGATTTTGCATTTCCGGGTAGGGGGCATGCGCCCTACCCGCGCCGCCATTATCTGTAAACTGCAAGTGCTGGAGAAAGAATTTTAACAAATAGCTTATTGGGGAATGCTTATTTTATTGTGTTCTGTGTGTTAAACGGCAATTGTGAAAGGAGAGATCTACACTGATAATCAGGGCAGGCCAAAAGTGCTTCCCATCAGTGTCCAGCAGTGCTGCCAATCTGTGCCCATCAGTGCAGCGTGTCAGTGCCACCAGTTAGCACTCTTCAGTGCTGCCTGTTAGTGCTCATCATTGCCACCTATCAGTGCCCATCAGTGCAGCCTCATAAATTCTTCCTTATCAATGCCCACAAGTGCTGCCTATCGGTTCCCATCAGTGAGGCCTATCAGTGCAGCCTGATCAAAGCACATCAGTGAAGGAGAAAAATTACCTGTTTGCAAAATTTTATAATAGAAACAAAGAAAAACTTTATTCCCCCCCAACATTTTCTGTCCTTTTTGATTTATAGTGCAAAAATAAAAAAAACCCAGTGCCGATTATCCACTTCAGTACCGTGCACTTTTACCTCCTTCCTGCCCAGGTCAATTTTCAGGTTTCAGTGCTCTCAAACATTGAATGACAATTGCGCGGTCATGCAACATTGTACCCAAACTAAATTTTTATAATTTTGTTCACACAACTAGAGCTTTCTTTTGGTGGTATTTAATCACCGCTGGGGTTTTTATTTTTTGCTAAATTAACATAAAAAGACCAAAAATTTGCAAAAAAACCCCCACACTTTTCTTTGTTTCTGTTATAAAAGTTTGCAAATAAATAATTGTTTTTCATAAATTTAGGCCGAGATGTATTTTGCTACATTTCTTTGGTGAAAATAACCCAAAACAGTATTTATTACTTAGTCTGCAGGAAAGTTATAGAGTTCACAAACTATGGTATATATCTGAAAATTGACCAATCCTGAAGTATTGACAGCCAATCTAATTTCTTGAGGCCCAAAAATGTCAGAACAGTACAGATATCCCCCAAATGACCCCTTTTTGTAAAGTAGACAGTCCGATGTATTTCATAAGAGGCATGGCGAGTTTTTTGAAGTTGTAATTTTTTTGTCATAATTTTTTGGAAAATTTAAGAAATTAAAAAAAATGCTTTCACCATTGTTTTTTTTTACATACTGTCAACAGTGCAGTACAGCATC
This sequence comes from Staurois parvus, assembly GCF_062004578.1. Classification (NCBI taxonomy): domain Eukaryota; kingdom Metazoa; phylum Chordata; class Amphibia; order Anura; family Ranidae; genus Staurois; species Staurois parvus. Next base: position 13,275,473 of record NW_028317807.1, read on the forward strand.
ATCAGATAACCGGTGTGATGGTGATCAGGGACACTGACTTGTGACAGTACGAAAATATTTTTTTACATTTTTTATTAAATTTTTTCTCTTTTTTTTTAAGATTTTTTTTTTCAGATTGCACTATGGCCAAAGTAGTATAATGTTATCATAGTAACATTGTACAACTTTGGGGAAGTGATCAGTATTTTTTTTTTTACACAATTTGATTGATTATAGCAAAAAATTTATTTGCTATAAGCAAGTATTTAACTGAATGACATCGATTCATTCAGGTAATTTTTGTTGTGATTAGTTGTGCTTGACCACAGCTAATCACATGACACAGATGGGCTGTGATTGGCCCAGCCTCTGCATGTGATCACTGTGACCATTCACAGCTAGACACACTTGTATACAATGGATGGCATGAAAGGAAGCCATCCATTGTATACAACTGTCATGTGACCTGCTGTGATTGGTCACAGCAGGACACATGGTACTGGCAATGGGGCCGGTACACAGATCTGTCATCGGCCATGTCTGAGGTACACGGCTGATGGCAGATCTCGCCACAGCATGGCCCTGCGTTCTGGGAAGAACGCCATATGGCGTCCTCCCGGAGGGACGAAGTGTTCGCCCGGGTGCCATTTGGCCATAGGCTGGGCAGCAACTGGTTAGATACCACCAAAAGAATTGTCTATTTGTGTGAATAAAATGATAAACATTTCATATGGTTACAGTGTTGCATGATGGCGCAATTGTCATTCAAAGTGTTACAGCGCTGACAGCTAAACATTGGCCTGGGCAGGAAGGGGGTGAAAGTATCCGGTAGACAAGTGGTTAAGCAAAAAGGAGGTGCAGGAGAGGTACAATGGTGGAGCTTTACAAATAGATTAGGACGCTAATCATAATATCTTACATAGCATTTCTATAATAATAGCATTGTGACTATTATGTATATTGCTTTCTAGAAATAAGTGCAGTGTGTAAAGGTCTAATGGAACTGTGCAAAATGAGTAGTGCAAGGGGCTTAGCACCCTATAAATTGCTCAATTGGCTAAATAGAAACCTAAGACCTACCTTATCTTGGAAATACAATAATAGGGATTTCAGCAAAATACCACAGGATCAGCCTAGGGAATTGTCCTTCAGTATAATGCTTCCTTCATTTTCAATCCAGTCCATGTCATACTAGTATGTCCCTGATGGAACATGGAATTGGATTGAGGTTCTTTAAGAAGGGGTATATGGTGGCATTTGTGGAATGTTAATTTTAGAGACTAGTCTAGGATTCTACCGTTTTTTTGTTGTTGTTGTTTTTAATTTTCTGCTCACATTGCTTTCCTGGTTTAACATTTCATACACCAGTTGATTGAGTGATTTCCTCTGTAGCTATTTTCATTTTCCCTCTAATTCTTTTCTATAACTTTGTGTTCTCTCTCAGTATAAATAGTCATGTAAAGTCGAAGCGATCCTCTGCATTTTAAGCAGGCTTGTTTCTTCCCTCTGTTTGCTGTTCCCGTCTCACTGCCATCTGATTAAAAACCATTTTTTTCATCATTTAGAAATGTAAAAAGAAACTGATGACAGTTTATCATCAAAGTCAACTTTTTTTTTTGCCACAAATGTGAGAAAATTGGCCATTTTTAATATTGTCTTATCAGCCGTGTGTTCTTTATTGCTGATGACTTCATTCAGTTTCAATTCAATGCTTCGGTTTCATTGGGGGGTAAACTAATAGATTATGTATGCGATATTTGCACAGCGCTGATTGAATTCATCTGGTGGGTTTCAATGCAGTTCATATATTCACGTAATTGTCAGGAGCCAAGTTGAAATTCAGGACTGTTGCTCTCAGACATTGTATGCCTCTCACATTACCTGGCACTGGGAAATGCATAAATAATGCCTTTCTTGAAGTCTCATAGTGCAATTCCACTGCAGCAGGGGAAATGGACATTGACTAACCTTTTGAGAGTGAGGTCAAAAAACAGTCTGTATTCCACTATCATGCTGCCTTCTAGGTTTACATAAGAAAAAGAAACATTGTTTTTCATTTTCATCACCAGGTCTCTGATTATGTCTTGAGTTGCCAAAAAATGAATACCATATTGCAGGAACGGCATAGAGCTGGACTAGGAATGATCAGCAGACCTGATATATAAGGGGTACTAGGTCATTTTTTGTATGCAACAAAAGCGAGACAGAACTTGATTTAACTACAATGTTTACGCACTAGTTTTATTGATGACTGAGTCTTTGTGCTCACTGGATGTTTTTAGTCCTCTGGCACACTGGACATTTTTAGTCCTCATGCACACTGGACATTTTTACAGCTGCTGTTTTTGGCTTTTGACATTTTTTTCTACAGCCCCCAGCATGTTATCCTATGTGTCCATGCACACATAGACTGTAATCAACGGTTTTTCGCTGGGATGTTTTTTGGCTGGAAAAAACCCCCAGGACTATTGGGCTTCTAGAGGAGTTTTTAGCTGTAAAAACACTCTAATGCTGAAAACCCAACAAAGTGCTGTAAAACTAGGTAAAATGTAGCAAACTGGCATTTTTTGGATGTTTTTTGACCCCCCCCAAATTTTTTGGGGGTAAAAAAAAGCTAAAAAAGCAAACTCGGAAAATTTTAGGAAAACACAGCTAAACGCAGGAAAACACTGCTAAACGCTAATGCAAAAATGCTAAAAAAAGAGGAAAAACTCATGTTTAATGTGTCTTTACACATCTAATGTTACCAACATTATCAAAACACCCAGTGTGCATGGAGCCTTACAGCTGCTGTTTTTGGCTTTTGGCGTTTTTTATTACAGCCAGTAAACTGTTATCCTATGTGTTCATGCACACATAGGCTTTAATCAGCGTTTTTTGGCAGGGGCATTTTCTGGCTGGAAAAAAACCAGGATTAGTGGGTTTCAAGAGGTGATAAAAGCTGAAAAACGTTGATAAAAGCTTAAAACCACTAAAAAACAGCTATCCAGCGTTTATGAGCGTTTTTGAGCCTGAAGATTAAGATAAAAAAACAAATGCTGAAAAACATTAAAAACACTGAAAAAAATGCAAAAAAGCTAACAAAAACGTATGTTTTTATTGCCACATTTTACAGCTAATGCTTTTGGCGTTTTTATAACATCCAGTGTGCATGAGGCCTTATACCTGAACATCATACAGCATACTATGTCACATTTGAATGTTTTAGGCTAGGTTTACTCTATAACATGGTGTGGGAAACCCATGATCTGCGTTTCCCATACCGCGCTAAAAACTGCAGTTGTGATCTGTTGCGGATGTTAATGTTATCGACAACCCAAACACAGGTCACAAACACAGTGCAGTTGCCTGCACTGGATTGCATAGTATAAATATACCATGGGATCTGGTTGCAGTGTGTTTCCAAAAGTAGTGCATGCATTACTTTTGGTGTGACGCAGTGTGACTTGAGCTCATTCAAAATGAATGGAGTGCCCCCATAGCAAGCAGCCTGCTATGCCAGCTGTCAGCAGAGGGGAGGAGCTCGGAGCATTGGTGGGGGACCCAAGAAGAGGAGGATTGGGTGCTCTGTGCAAACTATTGTACAGAGGAGGTAAGTTAAACATGTTTGTTATTTTAAAGAAAAAAATAACAATTTTAGCCTTAGAATCACTTTAAGCTTTAATGAATTTAAAAGAAAATATAGTACCTTTCAGTTTCCTTTTTTTTTTTATATTTAAATGTTTTTATTGAGAAGTTTTGAAATATACAACATAACAGAGAGCAGAAAACAACAGCAAACAAGGTTCACTATTAATATAGAAATTATATTGATAGGAAAGGATGGAGTGGAAGTACCCCGCCAACTGGCCGGGGTAGATATTAAAGTCTCAGCTTGGTTACATGAGAGGTATGCTCCAATATTGTGAACCTTGTTGAAACCTTGGTAGATATTTATATGGGGAAATTAGAAGGGGCAAAGGGAGGGAAAGGGGGGGGAAGTGAAGGCACCTAAATAATCGGGATCGTGCGATTTGGATGTTATAATATCATTTTATTACACAATTGGGGTTCTGTAGCCAGCGAGTCCAATGAGTCTCAAATTTATGATAGGAGGAATTGTGGAGGGCTGTTCTTCTCTCCATCTCACACAGAAAGTTAAGGTCAGTTAGTAATCGGTGTAAGGAGGGAGTGGTGATAGATCGCCATAACCTGGTGATGTTGAGCTTTGCAGCTGACAAGATGTGTATGGTAATAGTGCGTGAAGATAGTGGTAACTTATCTATGCCAATATGTAGGAGCGCTAGAGCAGGGTTTGGAGAAACTGATGTCTTTGTGATGGAGGAGATTATCTGGAAAACTTGGTTCCAGTAGGAGGTGAGAGATTTACATGTCCACAATAGATGGAGAAGTGAGCCTGTTTCACCACAATGTCTCCAGCAAGATTGGGAATGTTGAGGGTATAATAAGGACAGTTTAACGGGAGTTAAGTACCATTGGTGAATTATATTCAAATATGCTTCCCAATGGGAGCTGCATTTTGAGGCTTTGAACGTGATGGTGAAAGTTTTCTCCCACGTATTGGGAGATATGGGCTGGGAGATTACCTTTTCCCAGTTCGCAAGGGAGGATGTGTATGTAGTAAATTGTGCTTCAACTAGAGCTGTGTAAAAAGTTGATATACCTTTTTTTGGGTAAATTGTCCTTTGGAAGAATTGTTGTGCTGTTGCTGGGATTTTTATGTGGAGTGGTACATGTACCTTGTACAAGATATGGGTTATACGTATATAGGTGAAATGTTCAGTGGCCAGGATTTGGTATTTTCCTCGAATAGTCTGAAAGGAATCTAATGTATTTTTAGTGTATAAGTCTTGTATATTCAGTATTCCATGGTCTATCCATAAAGTTAGGTTTAAGTGGGGGGAAAGAAAATGTAGGGATGAAAGCGGAATGGGAATTTGAAGGTTATCTTTGCGTAATTGATTATGGGCAATAAAGTCATACCAAGCTATTAAGGAAGCTTGTATACAAGGGTGGTCATGTAGATTTGTAGGGTGTGCTCCACGGGGTAAAAATAATAAGTCTGACAAGGTGTGCGGTAGGAATAGGGAAGTTTCCATCATAGTCCAGGTTTTGCTTATTGTGGGCTGCCTCCAAAAGAAGAGCTGATCAAGTAGAGTGGCATGGTAGTATGATTTCACATGTGGGAGACCCGCTCCGCCTCTGGAGGGTGGGCGAATTAGAAGGTTTGTGGCACACCTGGGCTTTTTCGAGTTCCAAAGGAATTTGTTCAATATTGCCTGGAGTTTCGTGAAGAAAGTGTGAGGGGCTGGGATAGGGAGAGTGCGAAATATGTAGAGTATCTTGGGTAGTATAGACATTTTAACTGTCGCCATTCTACCTAATGTCGAGAGGGTAGTGGTGCGTAATCCTTTAATTTCTTGCGGGATAGATTCAAGTAGTGGTTTAAAATTAGCATTATAGAGTTGGTTTGTCCTTGCAGTAAGTTTAATTCCCAAATATGGGATGCTAAGTTTTTCCCAAGTAAAAGGGAAGTGTTTAGAGAGTAGACTTTGGGTGATTTCAGGCGTGTGTAAGTTCAATATAGATGATTTAGATTCATTGAGCTTGTAGTAAGATACGGATGCGTAATCTTGGATACGCATTCGTATCGATTTGAGGGAATTGTATGGATTAGTGACCATTAGGATAATGTCATCTGCAAATAGGCTGATCTTGTGTTCGGAATTTAGGAATTTGATTCCCGTGAAATTAGGGTCGTTTCTGAGGTTGGTTGCTAGTGGTTCAATGAGTAGGGCGAAAATTATAGGGGACAATGGGCATCCTTGCCTAGTTCCGTTGGAGATGTAGAAGGGTTGAGATAGTGTGCCATTGGTTAGAACTCTGGCTGAAGGTTTAGAGTAAAGGGACAGAATAGCTGATAACATCCAATCAGATATTCCAAATTTTTGGAGTGTATGCGACATAAACTGCCAATGGATTCGGTCAAATGCTTTTTCTGCATCGAGCGATAGTAGAAGTGAAGGTTGGGTATCTGATTCAAGGTGGTGTAGTAGGGAAATGATACGTCTAGTGGCGTCAGGCGCCTGTCTACCAGGAATAAATCCAACTTGGTCTGGGTGAATTAGGGTCGGTAGGTGGGGGAGTAGTCTAAGAGCGATTATCTTAGCGTATATTTTTATATCCGTGTTAATAAGCGAGATTGGTCTGTAATTTTGTACTAGTTGGGGGTCTTTGCCAGGTTTCGGTATAGTGGTAATTATTGACTGTAGCATTTCTTGGGGGAATTCCCCGGAGGAGGCGACATGGTTATATAGGACAGATAAATGTGAGTTAAGATTGGGGGCAAATGTTTTGTAGTATTCATTTGTGAAACCATCATTTCCTGGTGATTTGTTTAAAGGGAGGGTACGAATGATTCTCCCAACCTCATCAGGAGAAATCGGTACGGATATAGATTCAAGTTGAGAGGGAGTTATGCGTAGGAGCTTAGTGTTATGTAAAAATTGTTCTATTAAATGCGTTGTTGGCTGGGTTGTATTAATGTCATCTTTTAAGTTATATAGTGTCTGGTAGTAGGCCACGAAGGCATTGGCTATATCTCGGGGGTTTGTCAAGGTGACGTGCGAAATAGGGTGTCGAATGATAGGTATTTTGGTTTTAAGTTGTTTTTGTTTAATGATCTTGCTAAGAAGCGAGTTTGCTTTGTTACCGAGTGCATAGAATTTGGCTTTCGATCTTTGCAGGTTGGCGTCATATGTATGTAGTAAAATGTTGCGTAATTTGTTTCTATCAGAGTTTAGTGTCGCGGTTGTGGTGGGAGTAGGATTTTGTTTATTGAGTTGTTCGTTTAGACGAATGGAGGTCATGAGTTGGTCGACTTGTTGAGATCGTTGTCTCTTAATGCGGGAATTTAATTGTATGAGGATACCTCTCATGTAGGCCTTGTAAGCCGGCCAGAGTGTAGTGATGGATATATCAGGGGTGACATTGGTATCAAAAAAGAATTTGTGAGCGTCATGAATATGCTTCTGATTCTCCGGTGACGTCAGGATTGAGGAGTTGAGTCTCCAGATAGGTGGTATCGCCATATATTGATCATCATCTAGTGATATTTGGATTGGGGCATGGTCGGACCAGGTTATAGTCTCTATTTTGGATGACGTCACATGTTGTAATGTCCATTTGTCCGTTATAAACATGTCTATTCATGAGTACGAGAGATGTGGGGGAGAGTAGTAGGTATAGTCTCTTTCAGATCCGTGTTGACATCTCCAGATATCATATAAGTCATTGTCATGAAGAAATTGGTTAAGGGTCGGTTTTGTGGATTTCGAGGTGGAAGACCAGTCTATGTCCGAGTTACCTACAATGTTGAAGTCTCCACCGATGATGAGTTTCCCTTGTTTAAGTGGGGAGATGACTTTGTAGAGTTTACGGTAGAAACGTAGTTGTTTGCAGTTCGGGCCATAGACATTCACTAAAGTATGAGTCTTGTCGTTTATTTTACACACCAATATATGGTAGCGGCCTTGTGGGTCCGCCGTCTGTGATAGGATACTGAATGAGAGAGAGTCATTAATGGCCGTAATCACTCCATTTTTCTTTTTGGGGTTAGTTGCCATGAACAGCTGAGAAAAACGATGAAGGTACAGTTTGGGTGTCTTTTGGGTAGCGAAGTGTGTTTCCTGTATGAAGAGTATGTCCGCTCGTAACTTCCTTGCTTCCTTGGATAGTAGTGATCGTTTATATGGTGAATTAAGGCCACGTACATTTAAAGATGTAATATTAATCATTGGGAAGCATGGTTTCCAGCTTTTCCGTAATCTGGTGTGTTATTTGAGAGAAGTATAAGGTATTGTGTTTTCCAAGAAAATAGGTATTCAGGTGGGGGTGATAGGATGGACAATCAATCGGAGCGTTGAGGAAAGTATTCCATGAGGAGTCGAGGTGAGTAACACTTGGGTCTTGAGTAGGAGTCCAGTGGTGCCAAGGGGAGGGAAATGGAAGGATAGAGAGAACAGTAAAAAAAACACTTGCAAAAAATGCAAGCATGTTGAGTAGCCAACATTGCTACTGTAAAATTGGGGGATGCGGATGGGCTTGACCGCTTGAGGGAGTCAAGCCAATTGTAAATATGTAGTACGAACTTCAAAGGGTCTGGGCTGAACGCCAGAAATATCGAATTAAGAAATGGCTCCTGGGAAAAAGTGTGAGCATGTTTCAATATAAGATACGTCTTGTAAAGACTATGTTGCTTCCATAGAACTATGCGCGGGTTCTTGTGATTCTGTAGGGAGGATATTCCAGGTTTTTAGCAAATCCAGGCCTGCCTTTAGTGTTTTAATAGTAAAGATCCTACCATGTTGCCGCACCGTTAATTTGGTGGGAAACCCCCATTTGTAGGCTATACCATGATTCCTGAGGGCCTTGGTGATGGACACCATTCTTTTTCTGTTGAGGAGGGTAGCTTTAGATAAATCAGCATATAGGCTGAGATTTGCATGAGATGGCGGGAGTGGCGGTGGATTTCGGGCCGCCGACATAATTTTGTCTTTTACATGGTAGAAATGAATGCGGGCTAATACATCTCTAGGGATGGTTGCTGGTAGGAAGGAGGGTTTTGGTAGATGGTGCGCACGGTCAATTGCGATCTCTATGTCAGAGATTGACGGAAGGAGAATTTTGATGTAGTGTTGTATGTATGGTAGTAAGTCGCCATTAGTAATAGATTCAGGGATGCCTCTGAACTTAATGTTGTTGCGGCGTGATCTGTCCTCCAAGTCGGCTGATTTTTGGTTGATTTGCTCAATATCGGTTGAGTGTTCTGTATGTGCGTCAATCAAATTGTTGTGCACCGTGATTATGTCTCCCATGTTATTTTCAATGTGGCTTATTCTGTGGTCTTGTTTTTGTACTATAGTTGATAGCTGGTTGAGTGACGTAAAAATATCGTTGTGTAAAGATTGGCGCAGAGATGTAAGCATACTTTTCATGCATATCTCCGTCAAGGGTATGTCAGACGCAGGGAACGCATCTATGTCAGGCATGGCTGTATGAGAAGGTTGTAATATAGGATTTGAGGCCTGATATGCTGTACTGGGGTCCTGATCTAGCCGTGGCCTGGATTTAGCTGGGCTGAGTGATGTAGGGGACAGTGGGGGTGACAACTCACCAGGGTCCCCAGGGTAGAGCGAGTGCTGCAGCCTGGAATCGTTTTGCTGCGCCATGTAGTCCTCCTGCTGGGCATTGCTGATGTCCCCCTGCTTGCAGCCGCGGGCGCCATCTTGGACTTTCGGCCCGACGGGCGGGAAGAATTGGGTGAGTTTCCCGGGCTGAGCGGAGGTTATTTTCCTCCGTGGCATAGTTGGTAAGGTGCGGGCACTGTATAACAGTGCAGCGGAGCTTGTGTGGAGTCCCAGGGCCGGTGTGAGCCGCTCGTATACTGGCGGGTGGACGGCACTGCTTTCAAGGCGCGTCCACCATCAGAGCCGGCTGCGCATGCGCCCCCACCTTTCAGTTTCTTAAAGTGCAGTTTTGATTATTATATGGTATTGGCTTCCCTTCGTTCTTAGTGAAGCCAGTGAATTTTTATAATTATTATACGTTTTGGAAATTTAAACTGATTTTAACCTCCCTGGAGGTATTCCCGAGTTTAGCTCAGGGTAAAGTTTCAGTACCAAAAGCGGTAACCCCGAGCTACACTTGGGAATACACAGCAGTGTTGCTCAGGGATCCCTGCAGCACTTACCTTGTCCTGCGCTCCCGCAATGTGTCCCCTGCAGCGTCCCCGGCCATCTCCTCTGGCCGATGCCGGCATCTGTCTTACGGTCCCTGCAAGCGTCGGGATGTACGGGGGCCTGAACCAGCAGGAGATTTGAAAATTTTAAAAACTGACATTCACAAAATACACTAAAATCACATAGTAAAACATTACTGTTTCAAAGCATTTCACATACATTTTGTCCCGAGTGCTTTGTCATGTGCCCTGCCTGCATTTTTACTGTTCTTTCTGCCTTGAAACTGAGAAATGTCCATGGCGTCCAAAAAGCATCCAAAAAGCGTCCATTTAGGTCAAAAGCAGTTTTAGATCAGCTAGAGAACAGAGATAGTAAATTAGAACCACTTGCAGAATTGAATGATAATGATTTGTGGGGAAATTCGTCATCAGACACTGAAAACAATTCTGCGACTGAGCACAGCGATGTGCAAACTTGGCACTATATTTCAAATTTCAGTTTTTTTGGTTTGATTACATTATTGAATTAAATTTATTATTATTATATTATTTTTTATGATTATTTATTATAATATAATTTATGGTTTCAGGTTTTATTATACCCGAGATGTTTACTAGACTCTGGTTCGGACAGATTTCAGTGTGTTATTCCTTAAAATTACAGGCCTACAATAAAAAAACGACATATTTCCATGCAAAAAAAGTACCTCTTTCAGCACAGAAATATTGACATAATCATACCGCTAGGGAGGTTAAAGTGTTACTAAACCCACAACAGTACAATCAGTCTGCATATACATACAAGTATGCTTGTTGTACTCACTGTAGAACCCTGTAGGGGTTAAACCTCTGCATTGTGTAAAAAGGCTGTTTGATCCTTTCTTCTCTGTTCCTCCCCTTTTTCAAACGAACTCCACTTATCTCCAGACTGAACCATAGGCGTGCACATGCTCAGTTTGGTGTATATTGATAGAGAGGTTGTTTTTGGGGGAGAGTGCATGTGGTCAGCACTGGGCCAATCAGCACTGTCCAGACAGAGGTCAGGGGCTTTCCTGCCTCCTAGAGCAGAAAGAAAACTCCTCCTACAAGCTTTAGCATGTGCTGGGCCGGACACAGATAGAAGTCACAAGACTGCTCTAACTGCTGATAGGAAAAGGTATTTAGCAGTTTATATTTACTAAAATAATTGCATGTCCATGTTCTGTGTATTGTGGGAGAGCAGATAGAGTGAATGCAGGGTTCTGGGTTTAGTAACACTTTAAGACATATGTTAAACAATCTGTCATTGTTGTTGTTTAAATGGTAATGCGTAGTTAACAGCTGATTTTTTTTTTTTTTTTTTTATAAATTATGCTTTATGTAACACTTTAAACGAATCTTGGGTTTAATGAGAATAAGTCCAAAAGAGGCTGCAGTTATCCTCAGAGGTTTTGGAGCCCATGTAATCATATCTAGACATACCACAAATCTACACAGAAATTGGCAACAAAAATGCATAATAAAAATGAATGGTCCTAACAGCGATAATGTTTAAAGCGTCATTGTTATTGTTTTCTTTATGCTTATAGATGGCATGGGCATGGGCCGTCTTTACTATGTACTTAGGATTACAGTTTTTGGTTCTTTAATAACTGGAAATTCAGTGAACGAAAGTATTACTCATCCTAACTACAATCAGTGGTGTGTTTACCACAAGGCAAACAAGGCATTTGCCTAGGGTGGCATTTTTTAAGGGGGTGATGCAACCCCCTGGCAGAAGTGATGCACATTGCAGCTGGTGGCTGAGGATGGGGAGCAGGTGAGGCACAGCAGAATGTCCGACTCTCGTTTCCAGAACATTGTCAGAGATCAGCGCAGAAGGAAGATGTCAGGGTTCCATGATCATGGCTCCCCACATGGGGGGAGCGTGATTTTACTCTTGCCTAGGGCAGCACACAACCAAAATACACCACTGGCTACAATAATTTACACAAAACATGTTGGCTTCAGTTCAGTTGTTTTGATATCCATGATATTATATTCAGAATGCTTTTTGATGTCTTTAGTAGAGAAAAGTGCAATGCTAGATTTTTATCTGGATTTGTGAATGTTGGTGAGCAACAATGATCACCCACAAATGTTCTACCTCAATAGAAGGATTTCACAGGTTATCATGTCTTGCTGCTGTCATCTTTCCATTTAATCTTTTTGTAAGCAACAGAATCCTCGGCTTATTACTTTTGTGAACTTAGCTACCGATTATCAGGTCCAGTTAAATTTTGTTTTGTGACATTTGGGAGTCTGTAGTGTTTGCACACAAGTCTGGTTAGTTTAGGGTTAGTAAAGGTGATAATGAAGAAGCAAAGTGCACGTGAATTATGAAAACCTTACAGGAATCAACAAAAGATTATCTGCACTGTTGCTTCCAGCAGGAAATCAGTGCTTTCTTATTTATTCTTTTACGCTTAGTTCAGGCACTAAAATACAATTCAGATTAAAAATGATGTTTTGCAGGTGTTTTTCTTCATTATTATCGCGCTGGGTCATTGTGAAGGCTATATTGCACCATTGTTTATATAACACTGAATATTCATGACCTGCTAATTTATAGATAAAGAATATTTTCTTTGTCTGGAAAACTCGCTTTTATTCTGAGCAATGAAAGTACTAATAAAAGCATTATTCGGCATCCAGATGGTAACGGGCTCAATTGCAAATAATGCCTGTAAACATTACCAATTTGCACTGGAGCAAGAAAATACCTTTCAGCAAATGTTAATTATAAATATGCATTTTAAGTATTGGCTTTATTTTTGTTTTTTAGTGGCCGCACAAATTTTGGGAATGCAGACCGTATTCAGCAGCTACGGATGGAGTATCAGCAGGCAAAACGAGAAGGCTTCTATGAAATGGACGATGTGGCAGGACAACCTCTAGAGTATGAACAGACTTGGGTAGGTTTTACAAGCAATTGTATTGCATTCTTAAATAATATTTAACTCCATAACAATTAATGTACATCTACATCCAAGTAAGGTAGACCTTAAAGTATAACTAAAGGCAAAACTTTTTTTTTTAGTTTTTGATAGAGCGGAGATGCATTAGAACACCCGTCTTTTTTTATTGCTGTTTGTGGCGTTTTAACCCCTAGACACCGAGTGCATACAAATATGCAGCCTCTCCGCGTCTGGGCCGTGATGCCGAGCTACCGAATATTTGCGTACCATTTGAAAATACATATGTGCTGAGAGCGCAAGACCTGCACTCTCCCAGCACATATTGCCGTGACTCATGAAAAGGTCCTGATCTCCCCTTGCGATCGGGACCTTTTCCAATCACAGTGGTCACATGACCCTAAAACCCCGCCCTGCCTACCAGCTTCTGAAACTCTTAAAGGGCCTGGAGGCACCAGCGCAAAGGGGTTAAGGAGATTCACCCTCTCTATTTGTCCTGTTTACCATTATCATTAAAAGTGAAAGTAAAAGAAAATCCCACATTTTGAGTTGCCCTCAGAACAGTAACCGAAGGGAAAACTTCCAATGGGGACACTAGTTTTGATGACCAGGGAAGGGGGGTCCAAGAGGTTCCCCTAATTTGCATGGATTTCCAACTTACTTCTTGCTTTGGCTATGGGAAAGGAAGTGAAAGGAAATCTCCTTAATGGGACATATGGCAAAAAAAACCTGACAGGGGTCATAACCCCTCATCTTTTATTCAAAACGAAAAAAAAAAATGCCTATAGTTCTGCAAGTCTGGCGTGATTGATAACTGTCGCTTCTGTTCTTGACCAAACTGTCAAGCCTTCAAATGACTGGCGGCATGACTGATCATGTAAGCTGCACCATGGCAACTCAAGATCAAACAGGCTAAGATGGCAGCTTCAAAAAACAGGTATACCGCTCAGGCAAAAATCCACATCAATTCACGACAGGTGGAGGCTCTGGCTCGTCACCACACACGATGCAACAGGAAGAAGGATCAGCCGTACACCGGAGGATAGAGGAATATAGTGTATATTGATCCATAGGACACACCAAACACCAGGACATGAATACAGGACCTGTTAAGGCGTTTCACATGATCTCGTGCTTAATCATAACAACACAACAAAAGTGCTGTCTTATATAGGTGTTCGTTAATGAAGAACACCTGTCTTAAAGTGGAGTTCCACCGAAAAGGGGAAATTCCGCTTTAAGCCTTTGTCCCCCACTCCCCATTAAGGATTGGCACCTTTGGGGAGCGGGTACCCAAATTTTACAGGTACCGGCTCCCACTTTCACTGCGATTGCCTAGGCGATCGGAAGCGGAACTTGTCCTCTCCCCTCTCTCCCTGTAGTCTTCTGGGACATGTGACAAGTCCCAGAAGACTATGGGGCCTTTCACAAAGCGCAGCACTTCTCGCAAATGCACAGTGGGCACCCAGCTGTGAAGCTGCAAGCTGTCAGAGCCAGGTGCCCACACTGAAGATGCCAGGGAGAGAAGACGGCCGGGGAAATCAGCAGTGGTGAGGACACCGGTAGGAACAGGTAAGTTACTTTATTTTAAAAGTCAGCAGCTACAGTTTTTGTTGTTTCTGACTTTTTTTTTTAGGTGGAACGCCGCTTAAAATAGCACTCCTGAATCCTGAGGATACGCCTAATAGTACATTGTAACAAAACATATAAGACCATTGTATCAAAAACAGTGATATCAAAGAACAACAAGGAAGGAAGAAAAGAAAAAAAAAAAGAAGAGTGAAATGGAATAAAAAGAGAAACAAAGAAAGAGAAAATAAATAATGAATTAAAATAATTATCAAAAATTAAAAAAAAAATGATAAATGAAAAGTAGAATAACTAATGAAATAACATACACAAACACAGATAAAAGCGAGTAAATATCCCAAGAAGATATGGGCTGAGAAGCCACATTTTTAAATGATCAAATTTAAATAATATCTGATAAAAAGGTAGTGCAGCGCTAAGAACAGTCTCAAATAAAACAAATCCGAAATAAAAGTGCAACATGTAAACAAATAGTATAAACGCACATAAATGATGGGTGCGTTATAATCCTAAAAAATACTCCCACAATGGTTATAGGTGCATCTTGGACTTACACATGCATATTTAATGTATAGAGTCAAATAGTAATATGCATGATAAACGTATGAACGTAAATGCGTAATAGTCTTAAAATGTCCTTGAATGTTAAAAGTCAGATCTCCAGATGACTCAGTTAGGTCCCAGTGTGCATATAATCCTCAGGTGCGTGTGCCAATAAATGCATAAAATGCGCACTCACCAGATGTGCTAATAAAAAGTGCGTTGTATCAAGTATTGTCGATCAGCCACGGGTCCCTTCTAAGGGTAGTCTGGGATATAGACTGGGGGTGGATGGCCTTCCTGTAGTGACAGGATTGAAGTAGCCAGTAAAGATAGTTCAGCCTCTTCCAGGCGCTGGGACGTTCACTGGGGATCGCTAGGGGATTAAGGTTCTCAGTGCAGAGCGAAAGAATAGGGATAATCCCATAGTGTAGTAATTTTCAATGGTACTTTAATGATAATAAGGAACAAATCCAAAAAAACGTACAAATACTCAGTGTATGGTAGGAGCAATATAATGACAATTGCGTACAAATACAACTAACCAGCTGGTATCATTAGGTGGCCGCCGGACCTCTGTGATCCGACGGCTTGACGTCAACGACTTGCAGGGGCTCCTCTTTAAAAGAATTCATGGAAAAATTTGCTTACGAGTGACGGTCCATGCAATCGCAAAGGGTCGGATACGACTGAATGGATAGATAGAGACACATTCTCCTTAAGGTCTCATGAACACTAGGCTTTTTTAAAAACGCAGATAGCGTTAGTTGTATAAAGCCACATTAAAAACACGAGTTTTGCCACGTTTTTTCACATTATCTTTTAGTCGCATCTTGCCGTGTTTAGCAGCATTTTTTCCATGTTAGCGTTTTTTAGCATTTCCAATAATTTTCCTTTAAAAACATTTCTGGGGCTTAAAAACACTAAAAAATGCTGGTTTGCAGCGTTTTACTGCTTTTTTTTACCACGTTTTACCACACTCACCACCATTAGAGTGTTTTTACAGCTAAAAATTTATTGAAACTCATTAGTTCTAGGTTTATTCCAGCCAGAAGACACCCCTGCCAAAAAATGCTGATTAAAGCCTATGTGTTCATGGACACATAGGATAACATGCTGGGGAGTTTACTGTCTGTAGGAAAAAAAAACACCAGAAGACAAAAACAGCAGATGAAAAAAAATGCCCAGTGTGCATGAGGCCTAATAGCTACAAAAGGAAGAACAGCCTTACTGTGACGGGAGTGACTTTGGGTGGGGGGCCCATGGAACACAGCTCACTTTGGAGGGGTGGGGAGACCCCTTTCTCAGCTCCCCATATCCCTCCTTTGTGTAAGTCACCCTGTGCCTGTTAGGGGTACAGGGTGGAATGTCCTGTAGACATGTATAGGTGGGGTGTGGGGGTTGTTCATTGTTACTGCCATGTGGTGCACCCCATTGTTCTATTGTGTGTCTTGCTTGGGAGCAAACTATTTTGGGATGTATGTGTTTTTGTATTGGCTTGGTGGGGGGTGTCTGCTGATGTCTCTGGTTGTTATATTTGGTTTGCCCAGCCCTGTGTCCATATGCAGGGAGGGGGCGTTGTTCCCTTGAATGTTTATATCTTGTGTCTGTGTTAAAATAAAGCAGTCTATTTCCTGGTTTCCTTCAAGTCTGGTGGTCTCTAGTCTTGTTTGGTCTGCGGTGGGGTCCGTGGTTGGTGTTTGGACAGGGAAGCGGGAGTTTAACGGAAATACCCTAGTGCAGTCGGGGTCCGGTTCCGTTACACTTACATTACAGGAAAATGTTGAAACTTACCTATGAAGTTTTAATAACTAGTAAAAAAAATCCAAAAGTTCTTTTGACAGAATATGTTAAACACCACAACAAAAGACGCTTAAAAGAATATAATCAATGTATTTTTAGATCTTAGATTTATATCTTTTTATCTTTTTTTAGTGTTGATATTTCTGCTTGGTTCTCAAAAGGAAAATGTTCTAAATGACCAAAAATATAATTTACTCCTGGAATATGTTTATTTACCCAGACACAGAGATGCATATACAATAAAAAAAAGTGGGATGTGTGTGGAAACATAAGAGCTTTTTTACAGGAAAAACATTTAACCCAGACAAACCATGCAATGCTTAGTAAGATTTTTTTTTCACTGCAAAATAGATAAAGGGGAAGGATAAGCTAAATTGTCAGTGGAATGGATTTTAAGTTAACTCATCTTTAAAAATTACCAAACTCTAAAAATAAAACAGTTCTGCGTATGTCTGATAAGCAATGTGTATGTCTATTCTGCATTGTCTTGGCATAAATTCCTATTTTTTCTTCTGAAACCCCTATCAATAAAATGGACATTGTTACATACAGAATGTTCTTTTCACACAAATGTCATTTTTTAGCTCCCATCATATATACAACTTTATATCTAAGATGTGAACTGCAAAAAAAGGAGATGTGTGATGTTATACAAAAATGAAGCAATTTGGAAACATTGGCATAATTTCGCAGACCTCTTCCAATATATATTTCAATAAAGTAGTTCTAGCTTATAACTAGCTTATGCTAGTTTATGCCATATATATATATATATATATATATACTAAAAACATGTTAATATCTTGAATGCCTCTTGCTCTTTTTTATCTTATGTTCTTGGAAATAGATAAATAATGCACAAAGAGCAAAGTGTACCATGTTTTCTGAACTAGACGTTTGCAGTTGACTCTCAAAGACAGTCAAAAGACATTATGTGTATAAATGCAAAGTAAACAGAGATTCCACTTTAAGTCTGTTGATAAGGAAAGGGCTAACATTAACCACTTGCCCTCCTGAGGATTTACCCCCCCCCCTTCCTGACCAGGCCATCTTTTGTATTACTGTGCTGCGTTATTTTAACTGACAATTGCAAGGTCATGCAATGCTGCACCCAGCATGAGGGGTGAACAAAGGGTTAACTGTGTGCTGGGAGTGTTTTACTATGGGGCTTTGTCATTGTGCTTCACTGTAAGCACACTGCTTTGGATGGCTGTGCTGTGCACAGCCATCCAAAGCAGTGTGCTTAAGCTGACAATTGCACGGACAATTGCAGGGAGCAGAACTGTTAGCAAACAAAACAGTTCTCCTCCCTGTCAGAGATTGTCGGAAATCACCAGTCGCCAGTGAGTAATCACCGGCCAGGAACCGGTGACTGACAGCTGCGGCCGCAAATGGTGGCGTGTGCAGCCCCTACCTGTAAATGCAAAATCACATATATACATAATTTTTGCCTACCCGTGCCGCCCTGTAGCAGTATTTCTGCCATAGGGCGGACGGGAAGCTGTTAAAGTGAATCTATGTCCAGACTGAAAAGAATTAAAACTACTTCAAAACAGGCAGCCATTTACCACTGTAGCTGCAGGCATTGTGGAGAAATTCATCTTCAAAATTTACAACAGAGGCACAGAAATCTCAGTTCCTTTTTTTTTCTACCATCAATGAAGAGCAGTCTTTCAAAGCTAAAATAAAGGTTAATTGCTTTGTTGGCATTGGATGCTCATTAGAAATACATGGAAAGAGTCCCAAAAAGTGGTTGCTAATGCATGTTTATATGCACAATAACATGCTTTAAAATGTATATGCATAGGTGTGAACCCTCCATAAAGGCAGTCAGTAGGTAGAATATTAACCAGTCATCATTTCTAAGTATCTTTTTTAATGCATATAATGAGATCTTTTGATATGCGTCACAGTACTTATAGTTGTATGGGAAATTATATTTCCAGTCCAGCCAATTGACTTGTCTTTAGAATCAGACACTCTGTGGTTTTTTTGATGAACCTTGTGTTCTGTCCAATTTGAGGAAAAGCTTACTAAAAAAAAGAAATGATCTTATAACATCCAATCTGTAAGTGCCAGAATAAATATTATTTTAATTCTCAACACAATATAGTTTAATGTTATTATGATCCATACTAATGGTGACAAACCAAGCATGCCAGATCAGAGTATCTAGGAACATTTAGGTCAAATGTCAAGCCATAATGATTGTCCACTGTAGCCCAGAGACTTCCCATATGCTTAATTAATAAAACAGCAGCTTCATTTGGATCATTGTTTTCCAAATTTGTACTCCAGTCTTACCAAAATGTGTTTCCTGGATATCCAGACAGGTGACAGGGGAGGTAAATATATTTTAATTAGTTGCATTTTTTTTAGATGTAATTATGCAAATGTTTTTATTACTGTAAATATATGATATATTGAGGTATAAAAATGAACATACTTAAGTGTAAATCGCTTGTGTAGTACAGAAAAACAAACTATAGAATCATATAGTTGTGCAGAGGATAATGTGCTCTAGAAAATGACAGCAACAAATAGGGACTGTCAGCTGGGATCCATAAATGTGTATATGTATAGCCAAAAATTAATTTTAAACAAGCAGTTTTTCTTGTTGACACTTTTACTGGTCTCTCCTTCGTTACTCGCCAAAAGTTATTTATTTGCTGTGATAATGCATTGGCTGCCTGCAAACCTCTCACAAATGTATATAAATCCCATCAATATGGACTCCTGTGAAGATATATCAGAGGATCTAAGTCTGCATTGCTCCACCAGAAATGGACAAATTGTTTCTGCTGTGCCCACCATGATCCCTGATCTGCAATGAGACTTCTGCAAAATCTGATCGTTTTGTTAACTGTTAGCCTGACTGGAGAATATTGGCGTTTCGTCTAGAAAAATATTGTTTGAGTAAAAGACTTGCTGCTGTCAGAGAGAATAATGTTCCATGTAGATCACTTGGTTCCAGTGGACCTTTTAGCTAATATTTATAAAGGTCTATACCGATAGATGTTTGCTGTGTAGCATCACTAGATACCGGTATATGTAATTGGGTATTTTAGATATGGAAGAGTAGTAAGATGTGCGTACTTGGGGTAAGGTTAGGGCTCCATGAGCAATTGTTAGTCTTAGACTGAAAGAAAATTCTACATTACAAAATTGATATTAATGCTAGTGAACTAGATTGAACGATAAAGAGATGAATCTATGTGGGCCATACCTGATTGGAAAAATTGGCCAACAGTCTGTCGCACAATTAGTTACCTACTCCCATTTACATTACAGAGAGGTAACAAGGAGATTGATCAGTGTGTTTTTGCTATGTTGTGCATTAAGTATTTTTAGATGCTTTATTCTGTACCCTTCAGCAAGTCAAAATCCTGCACAGTGCTCTTTGTTTATGAAGGGGCTGGACATCTGTGTTTGTCATAATTAACCCTGTCTGTATTGTGCACACAGAGCTTCCTTATCAGTTGTACAGTAACTAGATTTGAACACTGTCTGTTCTAACAATGAGATAAAGGTGTAGAGGTTGGGCTTCTTGAATTGTATGTTGATGAGGACAGACTTAGGACAGACTTACTCTGGTATTGTTCAAAAAACTCGCTGAGAGTTATGACACCCTTAGCTGAGAAACATGTAAAAGGAAGTAAATACTTTTAAAAAATGTAGGCATGCTCTGTGAATGGGAACAAATTACATAACAAACATATAGGCGGGTTTTGACTAGGAAAGTAGAAAGGCACTTTAAGCCTATTTACATAATAGTGTTTGTAAAGTGAAATTTATGCAAGCATGTACAACACAAACAAATTGTCACGTACCTTGGATGGAGGCAAGTTGACAAGAGGTCTTCCCTTGTGGCTCTGGTCCTCAGAATGTGGTGACAGAGGTACAAGGCTCAAAGAAGCACGGTGCCGGTAGCTTGATAGCAGGTGACTGCCATGGTCAGAGACATAGTCAAGGTGAGGCAGGGTCATACACAGTGAGACAGCAGTGTGGTCAGGAGGCAGGCTGGGGTTTGTACCAGGTTAGCAAGCAGATGGACGTCCAGTAGCAAGCTGAGGTCAGCACCAGGAGATCAGGCAGATAATAGTCAGAGGCAAGCTGAGGTCAGCACCAGGAGATCAGGCAGATAATAGTCAGAGGCAAGCTGAGGTCAGCACCAGGAGATCAGGCAGATAATAGTCAGAGGCAAGCTGAGGTCAGCACCAGGAGATCAGGCAGACAATAGTCAGAGGCAAGCTGAGGTCAGCACCAGGAGATCGGGCAGATAATAGTCAGAGGCAAGCTGAGGTCAGCACCAGATCAGGCAGATAATAGTCAGAGGCAAGCTGAGGTCAGCACCAGGAGATCAGGCAGATAATAGTCAGAGGCAAGCTGAGGTCAGCACCAGGAGATCAGGCAGATAATAGTCAGAGGCAAGCTGAGGTCAGCACCAGGAGTTCAGGCAGATAATAGTCAGAGGCAAGCCGAGGTCAGCACCAGATCAGGCAGATAATAGTCAGAGGCAAGCCGAGGTCAGCACCAGGAGTTCAGGCAGATAATAATCAGAGGCAAGCTGAGGTCAGCACCAGATCTGGCAGATAATAGTCAGAGGCAAGCTGAGGTCAGCACCAGATCAGGCAGATAATAGTCAGAGGCAAGCTGAGGTCAGCACTAGGAAATCAGGCAGATAATAGTCAGAGGCAAGCTGAGGTCAGCACCAGGAGATCAGGCAGATAATAGAGGCAAGCTGAGGTCAGCACCAGGAGATCAGGCAGATAATAGTCAGAGGCAAGCTGAGGTCAGCACCAGGAGATCAGGCAGATAATAGTCAGAGGCAAGCTGAGGTCAGCACCAGATCAGGCAGATAATAGTCAGAGGCAAGCTGAGGTCAGCACCAGGAGATCAGGCAGATAATAGTCAGAGGCAAGCTGAGGTCAGCACCAGATCAGGCAGATAATAGTCAGAGGCAAGCTGAGGTCAGCACCAGGAGATCAGGCAGATAATAGTCAGAGGCAAGCTGAGGTCAGCACCAGGAGATCAGGCAGATAATAGTCAGAGGCAAGCTGAGGTCAGCACCAGGAGATCGGGCAGATAATAGTCAGAGGCAAGCTGAGGTCAGCACCAGATCAGGCAGATAATAGTCAGAGGCAAGCTGAGGTCAGCACCAGATCAGGCAGATAATAGTCAGAGGCAAGCTGAGGTCAGCACCAGGAGATCAGGCAGATAATAGTCAGAGGCAAGCTGAGGTCAGCACCAGGAGATCGGGCAGATAATAGTCAGAGGCAAGCTGAGGTCAGCACCAGGAGATCAGGCAGATAATAGTCAGAGGCAAGCTGAGGTCAGCACCAGATCAGGCAGATAATAGTCAGAGGCAAGCTGAGGTCAGCACCAGGAGATCAGGCAGATAATAGTCAGAGGCAAGCTGAGGTCAGCACCAGATCAGGCAGATAATAGTCAGAGGCAAGCTGAGGTCAGCACCAGGAGATCAGGCAGATAATAGTCAGAGGCAAGCTGAGGTCAGCACCAGGAGATCAGGCAGATAATAGTCAGAGGCAAGCTGAGGTCAGCACCAGGAGTTCAGACAGTGAGTAGTCATAGTAGTAAGGGAAGCTGAGATCAGAATCCAGAATGCAAAGTCTGGAACAAGCTGGGTCAGATCAGTCAGTACAAACAGGATTACAGGAACATGGATCACAGAAAGCTCAAGAACATCCAGTGATTAGTACACAGCAGAGTCTCCTTTAACCGCCTCCCGCCCACCATATAGTACAATAATGGGCGCAAGGCGGTTTTCTCGTTATGGGAGGATGTCATATGACATCCTCCCATTCTAACCACACATGTGCGGCTCCGGGAGTGGGCAGCGCGGCGATCAGCGGTGCAGATCACCGATCAACGGAAAGAGCCGAAGATGTCGGCTCGGTCATGTGATCAGCTGTGTCTAATCACAGCTGATTGCATGTAAATAGGGAAATGCCGGTTATCGGCATTTTTCTCCTCATGAGCTGTCACGCTGACAGCTCGAGAGGAGAGGAGAGCCGGTAATCAGCATCCCTCAGAAGGGACATGTGGCCTGATTATCTGTGTAGCCCCAGCAGTGCCACCTATCAGTGTCTTTCAGTGCCAGCTGTCAGTGCTCATCCATGCCACCTGCCAGTGCCCATCAGTGCCACATCAATGCCACATTTCAGTGCCTACCAGTGCACATCAATGCCACATATCAGTGCCCATCTGAGTGTCTTTCAGTGTCACCCATCAGTGCCAGTCAGTGCCACCTATCAATGCCAGTCAGTGCCACCGATCAGTGCTTCCAGCCAGTGCCACCTATCAGTGCCAGTCAGTGCTGCCTATCAGTGTGCATCAGTGCCGCCTATCAGTGCCTGTCAGTGCTGCTTATCAGTGCCGCCTAACAGTGCCAGTCAGTGCCACCTAACAGTGCCAGTCAGTGCTGCCTATCAGTGCCAGTCAGTGCCACGTATCAGTGTCATGTATGAGTGCTGCCTTTCAGTACCCATCAGTGATGCCTGTCAATGCCCATCAGTGCCACCTAATCAGTGCCACCTATCAGTGTCCATCAGTGCAGCCTCATTAGAGCAGATCAGCGAAGGAGAAAACTCACTTATTTACAAAATTTTATAACAAAAACTAAGAAAAAACTTTTTTTTCAAAATTTTCAGTGGTTTTTGGTTTGTTTAAGAAAAAATAAAAAACCCCGAGGTGATTAAATACCACCAAAGTAAAGCTCTATCATGACCACGCAATTGTCATTCAAAGTGCAACAGTGCTGAAAGCTGGAAATTGGCCTGGACAGGAAGAGGGTATAAGTGTCCTGTAGGCTAGTGGTTAAATAGACAGCTTAGCACCAATGCATGCATGCTGGATATTAGCCTGGGCTTGTCTGTATGCAGGTACATGTGCACAAACCCTAGCTGCATGGGAATGAGCAGTAGCTGCACCAGAATTAGCGTGAGCTGCAGAAGAATTAGCATTAGCTGCATTCCATTCCTGACACAAATGTTGAGTGTGCAAAACAGTAGAAAAAATAGGTATGAGGCACTTTAAGGGCTAATTCCAGAAGTTAGAAAAAAAATCTATTCTTGCAGTAGGGCTTCCACCATGCAAGGGTTAAATGCTTGTTATGTCTAGTGGGTACAGGAGCAGGCATTATTATTTATCCTATTCTCTGCTCTGCCTATCTCCAGCACTGCCCTTTTCCCCAGTAGCTCCTATCTGTGGGCATTCCCTTGGCATCATCACATACAATGCAGGGCTTTTAACCCTGCATTGTACAGGGAGGGAGTGAGTATGCCACCGCAGCAGTGAACAACTTTGAGAGGAGGCTGGGGGGACCAGTTGCACCATTAGAGGGACCCTTCTGGAGCATGGAATAAGGTAAGTGTTTCTCCTTATTCTAGTACCCCTAGACATTTAAGCATTTACAGAGAGGCTCTACTAGAAGTGATTTTTTTTGTTGTGCCCAGAGTTGTGCTTTAAATGCAAACTCAGGATTCAAGTGGCTAATAAGTAAAAATTAGAGCCATTGTTGGCCCTGCAAGGACCACCCAGCTATACAAAAGTAAAAATAAATAAAATAAATAATTAAAACCCAAATAAGCTCTGTGCTGATGCAAAGTTTGCATCATAAATAGTTAAAACAAAAATCAGAACAGCTGCCTACAAAAATACCCACAAACGGATATGTTCAAAATTAACTTCTTCCAACCTGACCTATAGACAAATGACGACTGGGTGGGACATTCACCGCTCTGAGTAGACATCATATGACAGCAGATGACAGATCACTGTACTGGGCCGCTGCCGATACCATTTGATCGCTGTGACCAATCACAGCAGATCACATGACAATTATACACAATGGATGGCTTTCGTTCATGCCATCCATTGTGTACTATTGTGTTGCTTGCTGTGATTGGCCACAGTGTTCACATGATACAGACAGGGCCAATCACAGCCCATTTGTACCATGAGATTATCTGTGGCCAATCACAGTTAATCAGTACAAATTGAATAAATTGATTTCATTCAGTAAAAATGGTTGTTTATAACAATGATATTCATAATACAGAATATAATGTGTAAAATAAATCCTGATCACCTCCCCAGAGTAGTACAGTTGTATAGTAGTACAAATTACAACTTCAAAAAACTTGTCATGCCTCTTACTATTTAACTTGGACTGTCTATTTTTCAAATAGGGGTCATTTGGGGGGGGTATTTGTACTGTCCTGGCATTTTTGGGCCTCAGAAATAAGATAGGTCATCAGTACATCAGGACTGATTGATTACCATATATACAGTCAGGTCCATAAATATTGGGACATTGACACAATTCTAACATTTTTGGCTCTATACACCACCACAATGGATTTGAAATGAAACGAACAAGATGTGCTTTAACTGCAGACTGCCAGCTTTAATTTGAGGGTATTTACATCCAAATCAGGTGAACGGTGTAGGAATTACAACAGTTTGCATATGTGCCTCCCACTTGTTAAGGGACCAAAAGTAATGGGACAGAATAATATTCATAAATCAAACTTTCACTTTTTAATACTTGGTTGCAAATCCTTTGCAGTCAATTACAGCCTGAAGTCTGGAACGCAAAGACATCACCAGACGCTGGGTTTCATCCCTGGTGATGCTCTGCCAGGCCTCTACTGCAACTGTCTTCAGTTCCTGCTTGTTCTTGGGGCATTTTCCCTTCAGTTTTGTCTTCAGCAAGTGAAATGCATGCTCAATCGGATTCAAGTCAGGTGATGAACTTGGCCATTGCATAACATTCCACTTCTTTCCCTTAAAAAACTCTTTGGTTGCTTTTGCAGTATGCTTTGGGTCATTGTCCATCTGCCTTGTGAAGCGTCCAATGAGTTCTGAAGCATTTGGCTGAATATGAGCAGATAATATTGTCCGAAACACTTCTGAATTCATCCTGCTGCTTTTGTCAGCAGTCACATCATCAATAAATACAAGAGAAGCAGTTCCATTGGCAGCCATACATGCCCACGTCATGACACTACCACCACCATGCTTCACTGATGAGGTGGTATGCTTAGGATCATGAACAGTTCCTTTCCTTCTCCATACTCTTCTCTTCCCATCACTCTGGTACAAGTTGATCTTGGTCTCATCTGTCCATAGGATGTTGTTCCAGAACTGTGAAGGCTTTTTTAGATGTCGTTTGGCAAACTCTAATCTGGCCTTCCTGTTTTTGAAGCTCACCATTGGTTTACATCTTGTGGTGAACCCTTTGTATTCACTCTGGTGAAGTCTTCTCTTGATTGTTGACTTTGACACACATACACCTACCTCCTGGAGAGTGTTCTTGATCTGGCCAACTGTTGTGAAGGGTGTTTTCTTCACCAGGGAAAGAATTCTTCGGTCATCCACCACAGTTGTTTTCCGTGGTCTTCCGGGTCTTTTGGTGTTGCTGAGCTCACCGGTGCGTTCCTTCTTTTTAAGAATGTTCCAAACAGTTGTTTTGGCCACGCCTATGTTTTTGCTATCTCTCCGATGGGTTTGTTTTTTTTTTTCAGCCTAATGATGGCTTGCTTCACTGATAGTGACAGCTCTTTGGATCTCATCTTGAGAGTTGACAGCAACAGATTCCAAATGCAAATAGCACACTTGAAATGAACTCTGGACCTTTTATCTGCTCATTGTAATTGGGATAATGAGGGAATAACACACAACTGGCCATGGAACAGCTGAGAAGCCAATTGTCCCATTACTTTTGGTCCCTTAACAAGTGGGAGGCACATATGCAAACTGTTGTAATTCCCACACCGTTCACCTGATTTGGATGTAAATACCCTCAAATTAAAGCTGACAGTCTGCAGTTAAAGCACATCTTGTTTGTTTCATTTCAAATCCATTGTGGTGGTGTATAGAGCCAAAAATGTTAGAATTGTGTCGATGTCCCAATATTTATGGACCTGACTGTATATGTATTATAGTTTGTGGACTCTATAACTTTTTACAGACAAAATAATATACACTGATTTGGGTTATTTTTACCAAAGAAATGTAGCAGTATATATTTGGCCTACATTTATGTAGGCCAAATATATACTGGTGCCCCCACAGCAAGCAGCTTACTATGGGGGGCACCCGCTGCTTCGTGTGTGTATTAACACACATAGTCGCAGCTTGGACCCGCCCCCTCTCTATCCTCATTGGCTGACTGGCTGTGATTGACAGCAGCGGGAGCCAATGACTCCTGTTTGCTGTCTCAGTCCACGAGGAGGCAGAGACCTGGGACAGCCGAGGCTGTCATTCACATCTCTGGATCGTGATGAGGCTCAGGTAAGTATTGAGGGGGCTGGGGGAGCTGCTACACATAGAAGCTGCTCCCAACAACACTCTATTGATTTGCAGTATCTGCCTGCGGTACATCAAGCTTGGTAAATCTAATTGGTCATTTGGTTACCAC